>NW_026557858.1:0-59659 GCF_026930045.1 Uloborus diversus
CTTCGGCGGTTGTTTAAATAAATTTGGCAGCAGTATTAATCAATCCCTCTCTATCTTTTTTTTTTTGTGCCATTCACATTTTTACGCCAAGATTGCCGCCTTCGGCGGCTATCTACCTTTACAATCTATTTCTACATTTTCTTATCCATCTCTATTTATTTTGACCTCCTCACCCATTTCCTAATAAAAACAAAGAACACTCAAAAAACCGCTTTTTTTCATTTAAGTAGAGCAAAAAAAAAAAAAAAGCTCAAATTCCCCGTAGTATGCAAAAAGTAGCGTTTGACAAAGATAAAAAAAATCTCGCTGTTTTTATTGAATTAATGCGCACAACTATGAAATGTAACGTAATATAGATACAGCGAAAGGTCCAGCTTGGGGGGGGGGGGGGTGGAAAAAGAAATAAATACAATCCCTAAATAAAACAAAAAAAAAAAGGAAAGAAAAAAAAGCAAGCGCTGTCGAAAAAACACGTGGTCATCACGTCAGAAAATGAAGTAAGCTATATAGTAAAAAAAAAAGATTTAACATTGCTTGCGATTAAGATTCCATCGTAAATATCGAATCGAAACCCAAGTAGTGACGTCACAGGCATAAAAGATTGAAGAACGCTTTTTTCGACTGATGCGTGAAAGGACATGATGTGTTCAGCATTAAAAATATTGTAAAAAAAAAAACTATTGCGTATTTTTAAGAACTTTTTTCTTCTGAAGAGGGCGAAATGGTTTTACTATTACCAACTTAAATTTCAGAAATGAGGCTTTGATACTTCTCGCAGGATGATATTAGAAAAAAATAAAACCCAGGAAAACATGCAAATTAAAGGTTTTTTCAAAAATTCATAAAAAATACAAAAATTGCTCTATCTTCAAAAATTTTTTGTTCATCATATTTAAAATTAAATTTCCTACATTACAGTAAAAAAAAAAATATTTGTCTGGCGCGATTGGTTCGGGGTCTGTGAGGTTAAAAGTACTAAAAAGTGCTAAAAACATTAAATAACTTTTTAATTAAAATATCAAAAATCGAAGCCCGAGGTGCACAACTTCAGCAAAAACTACACCTGTATACCAAATTTCATCTTTCTAGGCCTTACCGTTTTCCCGGGATGCGCGCCACACACACACAAACATCTTATTTTATTATATGTATAGATAATACAATTAATGAAAATTTTTCAATTTTTCATTCTTGTGTGTGTGTGTGTGGTACTCAAAACACTTATAATTTTCATTCAAACTCTTTGAACAATACATTATTCCAAAAAAATACAAAAAAACATGCTTCAGTTCTTAAACTTTTTTCTCAATTTTATCTTCTTCTATATATTTTTTTCTAAATAAATCGCCCCTCCCAACAGGATCGTCTGGATCCGCCATTGTCTGTGGATAAGGTGCACAAAAATATATTAGAATGGATAAAAAGGCGGAAGCAAGATTATGCATTGGAAAAAAGAGGAAAATTTTAAAAAAGTAGGAAACTAGGAAAAAAAGGAGGTCTGCGGACCCTGTCCGTAGTTGCCTGATAATCTTTGTTCGGACAGCATCATCGATATAGTGCACTTCTGTTGCTAACATTGGTTCCAGCTCCAAAATGCAGAGAACTTTGAGCAGTGTTACGCAATTTAGTTTTGTGTGGATTTTGGTAAATCAGCCTCAGAGACTTTTAGAGATGTGTAAGCAAGTGTTCAGAGATAATTGTATGCCAAAGGCTCATGTGTTTCGGTGGCACAAGTGTCTCCAAGATAGCCGGGAGAGCATCGGAAATGAATCTCAAACAGGGCAGGGGGGCAGAAAATGTTTTTAACACGAAAATTTCCCCAAAATTTTACAATATGCTTTGTTTCAGATAAAAATTCATTGCTATTACTATAGGTAAAGATAGTTTTGGAACAAAAAAGCAATTGCATCTTTAAAAGTAATAGAATGAACTAGTAGCTTGTAGAACTCGGTATCTAAAAAGTAAATGAAGTAAATACATGTAAGTTTTAATTAAAATCGCATATCTAATATTTATTATTAAATGTAAATTATCCAACAAATAGTTGATGAAAATATAAAGAATGGTGATGCAAAAGAAAATGCATTCAAAAGACACTTGCAGAAAAAATATCGGATTTTATTAAAATTGAATCTGCGAAATTTCCCCCAGATGGTTCAAATTCCCCCCGATCCCAGATCGCCGGATCGGACATATTCTGTACCCGTGAAACAGGGTGTCCGTCAACCAGCAGAAGGGACGCAAAAGTAGATTGTGTGCACTTGTTGTGCTAAATTTGGACCACCGGTTAAGTGTGAGAATGATTGCAAATGAAGCTGGACTTTATAAAATGATAGTTCACAGTACCATCGTTGAAAACTTGAGAAATGCTGGAAACACCTGATTCATCCTCCAAGACTTCCTGGTCTATAATGGTATCTCTACGCCTACACTTCCCCAGCCAACCAACAGCCACTATTTAGCCCCAGGGCATTACTGTGGATGCCGTGAAAGCACTAGTACAAGACTTTTAAAGGACATTCTGGAAGCAGCCTTCAAAGCTTAGATGACTCGTTGGGATAAGTGTGTGCTAGGCCAAGGGTCTTATTTTGAAGAATTTTAGGTTTAAGTATTAATATCTGCAATAAATACTTAGAACACAGCTCAGTCTCGTTACTTTTAAAACAGGCCCTGTATGATGATCACTGTATTCAAACCAAAAGACATTATCACATGAAATGTAAGTTTCCTCATCATAAAGGCAACTTCTATAAGTTTGGTTCATTGCTGATGCCCATTTTAGCATTATGCTACAGTGCTGTAGTCCAAAAGGTAAAGGAAAATATACTGCACATAAATTTGAAATTGAGAGGATATATGCTGAAACGGGCCGTGGTGACCTGATCAGTAAGGCATTGGACTTGGGGCCGAAGGGTCTCGGGTTTGATCGTAGCTGGTCGAAGATCCACCTTCCTCATTAATGTTGACTGGGCGATGTAAAATATGCTTGTGGTCACAATGTCCTCCAAGTGAAATGATACCTCTGGGGGTTCCCAGACCAGAAAGTTATTCGGCTCCTGACCTAGTTCTAAATTCTAGATGGCACCACCATCTATTGTGTTGTCTTCTGAAGGCAAGGCGCCTGGCATGCCGTCCTTCATAGTTTGAGGGCCAGAGGTCCCTTTCATGGTTGATATGCTGAAACTTCAGAGGAAAGATGGCAGGTAATTCTAAAATGTATATATATATAATACAGTCAATTGGGATAACTCGAAGCCTTATAATTCGAATATTCCTTTATTTCAAAGTTTTCTTTAGGACCCAAACTCTTAAGAAGGCTGTAGGAACTTTCCATAACTTGAAATACAAATAACTCCAAGGTTTTATCCACTTCCTTGGGACTCTGAGTTCTCAAGAGTTGGCTGTATTTATGAAAACTTGTATTCTTCTGAAAATACATCTCATGCACCAAGGTGAGATTCATATTCTAATATAAACTATAATAAACTTGTAATGAAAAATAAATTATGAGTAGTAGAAAAACGCATTTAAGTCTATCAGATATTGCTCAGCAACATTTCATCAGCAGTTTGCTATTTTTTAAAAAAATCATGAAAATAAAATTTAAAATATGAAATTCATTAAAAAGCAGAGGGTGTACGTTATTTCACAAAAGTAATCCTAGGGTATATATGCCTGAGTACAATCACCAACAAGAAGAATGTTGTACTTAAATAAAAAGGAGTGAAGAGGATGATAAATACCAGTCCATGTTGTAATGCCAGTCATAACAAATGCTTTACAATTCGAATCTCTGGAGCATATTTCGGCTGCTTCTTCTGCATCGTACACAGACACAGCACACCCATAACCAGTTGTCGCCGACTGGCAACGATAATCCAAATTCGGTGATATATCCATGTGATTTTCTTTTTTGAACCCTGTTAATAAAGGGGTAGGAGCAAATTACATCTACATAACATAACTTGCATCTCTATATATATATATATATATATATATATATATATATATATATATATATATATATATATATATATATATATATATATATATAAACATCAATAGACAAGGTTACAAGACAGATAAATGACAGAGATGAAGCCAGTACTCTTCAGCAGTAGAAACTTCATCATATGGTCGAAAGACCAAAAATTTTAACACTAAAATTAAGAATAGGATGTCCAATTCCGAAAAAGTCAACATTCATGAATACATTGGGCAAAAGCACCACATGTGAAAAATGAATGCAGATTTTTGGAATTAGGACCTAAAACTAAGCACTGGGGTTTCGTCTCGGACATTAGAAGCCAAGGCTATCAATAATGTCCCTCCACCGTACCGCCAGCAAAAATCAAAAGTCTTACCTATGTGTCCGGGTGTAAAAGTAAAATCCGCGTACTGCATAGTGCAAATTTTTTAACTTTTAAATAGCAGTTAAACTAAAACATTTAGTTGGGGATTAATATGATACTAATTATTAAATATTTGTGAATGTCATCATCGAGACAAAAAACCTTTTGTGCTATAAATGCAATTTTAATTAATTTATATATTTTATAAAATTAGTTTGTATTTTCAAAAACAAAAGTGTGCAAAAACAAAGTATTAAAAAATATATGAAATTAATGCAGCAAATATATTAATATATCACACAATAAAAATATACATGGATGAATATGTGTTGTCAAGAAGTTAAACAATGCAAATAGTTTTAAAATGCTGAAACTTTTGAAAAATTAAAAAAAAAGAAAAGAATTTTTTTTTTCTTTTTAAAATTTATTTTCAATTAAAACAAGGATGAAAATATTCTTCAAATATCATTGTTTAAATCAAATCATCATTTTTTTCCTTTTTTTAATTTCAAAGGATGGCATTTGCGTGTTGGTCTATATTGCCTGGCTCTGAACACTCTGCACTTCAGTTCCAAGCTCGAATAGACATTTAGCCTAGTACATTCACTAAAACATACACCCTTATATCAGCTGTTCTACTTAATCGAGAACATTGGAACAAGCTTAATCTGATGCAGAAAAAAAAAGCTCTTTCAAGTGATATATAATGTCTGGAGGATGTGAGAAATCTTTCATCCCTTTAATAGATAATGGAAAATTTAAAAAAAAAAAAGCAAACAAACCAACTCTCCAATTTGCAAACCCCCAACTCGTAAAATGTACCACACCAAGTAATTTTGTACCATATTTCAAGGCTGTAGGTGCTATAAGGTCTCCTGGACACAGACACACTACAGCCATTGTTTCAATTTCTTTGACGTTATGTTTTTAAAAATTAGATTACCTTCGAGAAAATGTAACTCAGCATGCCTGTAGCTCCCATTCTTAAACAGAGACGTCAGCTTCTCCATCTGTTCAGAAAACTCCACGGCACTCCAACCTCCGAGGCCGAAGGCGGCTGTGATTCTATCCGCCAGGGGGCGTAGTTGTGGGGGTGCTCCATGTGGAAGAATGTGCCGGATGAAGTGTCCTCCGGTCCTGATGATGTTCATCTTCTCGTTGAAGCCGAAGCAGGTTCCATCGACACATGGGGTGCAAAGAATTTCGTTGTGGACAGACAAATTAGATGAACAGCAGGGCTTTTCTACGCAGCGTGGCTCACGGAGCCCCACATCATCGAGGTCGATGAGCTTGAGCTCCCCATCAATAATGACAAACTGCTCACGTCTGAAGTCATTGAGAGCGATGGTCTCTCGAAATGAGGATAAATACTGCAAGAGCCTTGTTAATCCTAAGCTAATCTGTAATAAAATTGCATTTATATATATATATATATATATATATATATATATATATATATATATTTTAAACCCAAATCTATTGTCTTATACTTATATCTAGCTGCGTTGCCCGGCTTTGCCCGGTCCACCTTGAAAATAAAAATTGTGTCAAGTGACGTATATTCGACAATCAGGCGTAAAAATAAATAAAAAAAACCATCATGATTTCCCTTCCAAACAACGACGACAGATATTAAAATACTTTTAAGAAATTAAATCCAGAAATATGGATTTAAAATGCGTAACCATGGAAACACAAAATAAAATAAGTTTAAGGAATTAAAATGTGAAAGAAAATGGTTCACAATTTGAATGGAATCGAGATTTCTGAAACTTGATTTAAAAAGGCTTGTAACTTTTTTTCCTTTCGAGATAAAAGCTTATTTTTTCAACCATAGGTCGAGTAAAATCTGGAGTAAAAAATGTTGCTTTTTCCAATGGCGTCAAAAAGAAAGCTGTGGGACAATTCCTTCACTTTTTATTGATTTATTTAATGAAGAAAGCAGTACCTAAATTTCAGCTAAGCCTAAAAATATTCGAGCTAAAAACGCAAATAACTCCCGCTGTAATAAAGTTAGAGCATTGAAACAAATAGCGTAAGACGCAGAAAATTCTACCCTTTTGTACGATATGTAATATTAATATGTGCAAATAATTTTCCACCACCATATTTGGGCATTTATGTAAAAATTGGGCCTAAATTGGAATAAAAAAAGAACTATTCATCAAACTGTTTTTGAACTGGTCTGCAAACCATTTCAGGACTTAAAGGAACAAACTGAAAATTTCAGCGCAATCGGCCCGGTAGTTCTCGAGTTTTGCGAGTTCAAACACACAGACGCTTTTTGGGGACTTCATTTTATACTATGTAGAGACATGTACCCTAAACTAAAACTTTTAGGAAGGCAAAAATTCTCAATCTGTCGAATGAAATTCTAATTTTTCTGAAAATGATCAAATACGTCTATATATCTAATGAGAAGGAACATTAGGCCTCTTTGAAAACAATTTCAAAGAGGAAAAAAAGTCTCAAAAATCCAGTTTGAATAGCTCCAAATTTGTCGAATAAGGATTTTTTTTGGAACACCACAGTGATCTCCCAGTGGAGCGTCCCTGCTGCTCCTTGTATATAGTTTTCCCTGCGCTACATGTCTTGCAAGATTTGAAAGGCTACATGACTGCTGATGTAATGCTTTTTGTATTACTTGCTGATAAAGATCACTTTCGATCAAATTTGAAAATGACAGGAAGCAGGAATTTAGGATTTAGAAGTAAAACTAATTCAATTTAAACATTGGGGGGGGGGGGTTCAATTTGTGCTATAAATGGAGAGAAATTGAAGAAATTCAGCACATAGGGAGGTTTTCAAGATAAACAGATAGTCTGTTTAATGAAGAGTACATAGTGTAGTGTGATTAAAAATGAGAAAGTATTAATTTTGTGGGGAGGGGAAGCGATTATTATTTATACCTATTTATTCCTCCCCCTCTCTATATTCTAAAAACTTGCATTAATCGTCTTACTCTTACCGTTTAATTTTATCCAAAATTTTTAGCAGCTGCTAACTACTTTTGATGAATCTTTCTGAGGGGGAAGATCCCAGCTTCGACTATTATTTTAAAGGATAGGACCTGAGAAAATATCCACTATCAAGAAAGTTAGTCAAAAACAAGAAAAGTGTTCTAGTTTTTTTTTTTTTTTTCGCAGTGATTTTCAAGAAAAAAATTCAGAAATGTTGACCTACATATGAGCTGCATAATAACTCTTAGTGTAACTTAAACTATAACTTAAATAATGATAGAATGATAATCAAATATGAAATATCTACTGTTTTTTCCAACATAACTTTTTACAGTAGTATACCTTATGTATTCAAAACCGAAATTATCGCCAAATGGTAATCAAGATCATAAAACCTATTTCCATAAGTTTTCCAAAATGAGTAGAATGAGTTTGGCAACTCCATTACTGGAACTTCATACTGTTCTTTGCAGCAAGGCTTTATTTTGTGAAACAAATCAACACAATAATATGTAAGTACACTTTTTATAAGTTGAGGTTAAACCAAAATCAAATATAAATGTACTGAATTATTTATTTTTATTCTTCTCTGGGACCAGGTACGTATCACGTTCTTAGAAATGAAAAGTGCTACTTGAAACAGATACAACAGCAATATATTTTAAGATAAAATATAAACTAAAATGCCACATGCTTACTCGAAGCCTATCTTCCCATGACAATTGCAATAACTTGATGACGTCTATTGGTTGACCATATTCTTCAAAAATGGCAACAGTGTTATGTGGGTTGTTAGCATCTGGCAGCAAAGGTACACAGTATCCAAGAATCTATAAAACAAAAAACTCACCATATTAGCATGTACTTGAACAAGAAAAAAATCTTGGAAAATGTCCCAAACATTTCTATTATTACAAGTAAACAAACAATGCAGTAGAGTCTCAGTCATCTAAGTTTCCGCTTTAACCGAGCTATCAAATATTTCGATTTACAAAAAATGATTCAGGGCTTTTTTATGTAAAAACTCTTTAATTCTCATAAAGTATTTTTAAGTTAGCTTTTTAATTACTATATGAATTGGTATGTGCCGTACTTGAATAAATTTTGTACTTGTTGAATAAGAAACATTTATACCTACTTTTTCTTTCCTTTTTACTTTCTTCTGTATCTAATATGTAGAAGAAAGTATTGGATTCGTGCAAATTTTCGAACTTTGATGGATTTGAAAGTTTTGAGGTGTGCTGAGTCCATTTAGACTATTTTTGGAAAATGTCTGTGTGTGTGACCAGTTTTTTGTGGCCGCTCTACAGCAAAAACTACTCCATGAATTCCCAAAATTTGGTACACATATGTGCCTGTATGTGAGCTGGTGCACATTGGTTTTTGGCGCGAATTCCTCGAAGGGGGGTGGAGCAATGGGACGTTTCTTGAGTTATGCGTGCCTGCTATTACCCAGGAAGTAACAGGCAGAATCAAACAAAATTTAGTCCATATGTTTCCCCCTACCAAGAGCAGGTGCTGATTCAATTTCGGTGTCAATAGCTCAAACGGGGGTTGAGTTATAGAACGTTTTTTGTCGTCAATTGTGACTGCTGTATCTCAAAAAATAACAAACGGAATCAAACAAAAATTCATCAACAAGTTGCCCCTAGAGGGTATAAGAGCTGATTTCATTTTGGTGTCAACGGCTGAAAAGGGGGTGGCGCAATCAAACTTTTTTTTTCCATTGTGAGTGCCATATCTCAAGAAGTAATGCTACGTTCTGGATGAAATTTGGAACAAATTTGAATCCATATGTAATAGGCTTTTGTTAAATTTTGGCACCAATCGCTCCATGGGGGCTGATTTATTTATTTATTTATTGTGTGTGTGTGTGAATAAAAATAGCTTTGTAATTGCAACAATAAGAAAGATAATTCGCAATAGACTGTCCTCTGCGTATTTCGGTGAGTTTAATTGTTGGAAAATGACCAGAATATGCCAATGATTTAAACTTTCTAACTGTTGCAATCTTGTGTTTGTTAACAAAGAAATGTTTATGATTATTTTAAACAAGGCTTTTAAAAAAATTTCAATTTTCATTCTTTGCTTTGCTTTTGAGATAAATCGGGAATTGTGATGGTCCCATAACTTTTGGCATGTGTAATTTTTTTTTTTTTGGAAATATTGCTTCCTCGTCAAGCTTGGGGAGGGATCAGAATTGTGAAAAAGTAGAAGAAAGGTTTCGTGATGACCACAACATACTAGTTTATACTCTGACTTTAAACAAGGTTTTGGGTTATTGATCCACAGTAACTAGGATAATTGACTCTACTGTACGTGAGATACATATTTTGAAGTTTTACCTTTGCAATATTTGGATGAGAAAATCGACTGTAGTATAGCTATTTCCCTCAAAAGTTTGGAAGCGGACAGTAAGAAACAGTCGTACAAAAATCTATCTTCTTGTAGTAAACATGAAGTTTACATCATGACCTCCTACATTAACAATCTTCACGGACAGGAAAGTATTGTTGATTTTAATTTTAAATGTTGATTTAGTGTAACCAGATGCGACAAAATAGAAATCGTTAACATTTTGTAATGTGGAGCAGTTTAATTCGGTTTTTGTCAAAGATTCCGATTTAGAACTCCGATTAGATGCTGGTGCTAATCGCCATTTCATTATTGACTCGAACAAAATTTTTCATCAACTGGCCAAAAAAATACAGATTGGCCCCATTTTTCTCGGGGGTAATGTGCGTTGCCTTTTGTTCAGATTACAAGTTCCGCCGTTTAAGCATTGAGGGTTATCTCGATCATATATGAAGTAAAACAATAGAGCGTTAGTAAAAATAAATAAATAAGAAAAATGATTTCAAAATATAAGAATAGAAAACAACTGAGTTTTTTGCCTATGAAAAAAACCGAAGCATTTCTGTGCAACATTGTTTATTTTTGCGAAAACAAAACAATAACGTTAAGTTACAGTCACAGTTAACTAGTTTTTGCATGAAGACGGTTTTATTTCCGTTATAATGTGTCAGAATTTCAATGATTCACCTTTCAGTGGAAATTCTTTTTATAATGAGCAATTTTCAATTGTATTATTAGCTTAAAAATTTTTAACATAACGTAGCTTACTATTTAAAATAGTTTCGTTTTGTCTTAACTGGACGATGGAAGCAGAAGAACAGAAGCAGACTGAGATAAAACCCGAGCAGCGTTTTTTAAAAATCATGAATGAATTAAATGAAAGCGATTTATTATTTATTGAGAAATTTTTAAGTTCTTTTCAAACTTTAGGTGGTAATGAATCAGGGTTGATTGATTACAATCATTTCAAATCACTTTTCTTACAAGTAAGTCTTAATCAGTAATATTCATCTTTTGTGTACAAAAAGTAAGTCTCTGCCATAATTATAATTTCTTTCCAGAAATTCAAAGAAGATGGCAAAGAAGCCTTGCAGTGTTTAGAGGCTGAAAAATGCGTTGATACGGATAGCTTTGATTTTATAAAATTATGTAAAATTATTTTAATGACAAAAGCTGCCTTCAACAAAGTTTCAGTTGAAAATAAGAGAATTCTTCCTTCAAGTCCCAGAATTAACACCCACACCTATACCAAAAAAACGAGGTGAGTATGTATTTTTAGTATAGCCCTTTCTCCCATTTCCTGCCTTGTTTTATACCTTATTTTTTCTACTTGTTTGTTTCGGAATAAAAATGTTACCAGCAAATTTCACAAGTGTACTAATAAAAATGAACTTTTGAAGTTAGTGAACAAAACAGTTTTGCCTAGTTTAAGTGTTTTTAATTTTTTTTTATGAGGGAGCATGAGCAAAACCAAAAAAAATATATATATGCTTGAAAATTGTTTAAATTTCTGAAAGGAAAGCAAAGCAATATATAAACGAAGAAATATGTTTGTGCTGAAAATTAACTGAATCAATTAACCAACGTTTTGAAGCACAAAAATTGCAAATTACTGCACTTCTTTGAATTGAAAAAGGTGTTCCTTGTAACACTAAAAACACGTGTCAGCAGTAATTTGCAATTTTTGTGCTTCAAAACGTTGGTTAATTCATTTATTTAAAACAACATATATTCTGACATAATAAGATGTCAAACACATTATTCACATTTACACTGAAATAATCCTCCTATTAACCACCAAAATAGTCTAAAAATTGCATTACTGACAAAACTTTCCAGGGGGAGTGCCCACAAACTCTCCTACTTATGCACTATAATGTTTAAACAGCTCAAGCAACAAACAAATACATAACTATCTTCAAATTTTATTTACAATTGCAATATTTGTGTTTCTTTATATTTGGTATGAAAACTGGTAAAAAAATATAGTCCATCTTGATATTGCAACGTTTTTTTTTTTTTTATTTTTTTTTTTTTTTTTATTGACAACATACATTTTGAGTTTTGTGTTCTTGGTCACACAGGACCCGTATTGCAACCTTTCTTTCATAAGGAAAAAGTATAATTGAGGGCCTAAATGGCTGCTGAAAATACTTCACGAGTCCTCAAACGGATCAAAAGTTGAAGGGTTTTAATTTGGATAACCCCGACCAGGGATTTAGAATATTTGTACGAATTCTTCCACCTTTTTTTTTTCAATTTTTTTATTCTTTGTACTTTAAACTCTTATAACTTTCATAGCTGCCAACTTGTAAGATTTAGCCTTACATTGTAAGATTTTGGGAGGTATTGTAAATTTGTAAGATCTTATGGAATAATTGTAA
The DNA here is from genome assembly GCF_026930045.1 of Uloborus diversus. Taxonomy (NCBI): domain Eukaryota; kingdom Metazoa; phylum Arthropoda; class Arachnida; order Araneae; family Uloboridae; genus Uloborus; species Uloborus diversus. Next base: position 12,052 of record NW_026557858.1, read on the forward strand.
GATAATTAGGTTTTAGATCTCTAGTATTGCTTTTTTTTATGAGTTTCCTGTTATGTTGCTTCAGAAGAATAGAGAAACTGCAGATGAAGAGCCTAAGATAAGCTCCAAAGTGAATTTCGCTCTCTACAAATAGATGATTTGCCTGATGTTGTGCTAAAAAGGGAGAGGACGGATAAAAATAGGCTGCTTTGGAGAAATTAGTTAATGTCAATGGTTCATTGAAGTATGAAAGGCTCTCCTTTTCTATGCTTTCCATTCTAGCCATACCTCACAGCAATAAGAATATTCAGTAGTGTCAGAAAGGCGGGGACAGAGCTGTGCAGTTTTCTGTCTGATAATAACCTGAATAACATTTTAATCATTAAGAATTTACACAAAAAAAACTATTATTTTGAATACGTTATTGAAATAAAATTTTTCAATGTTGCTAAGTCAGCAACGTAAGAAAGCTTAAGTTTCAGCAAAAGCAGCTGACTGCATTAATTTACGAAAGAAAAAGTAAGAGTATTAGTTTCTTCTAAAAGAATATTTTTTAAAGATTAATATTAAATGATGCATCTTACAGAAAAATATTAGGACAATATTTTAAAAGTGCTATGTAAATTAAAAATATGTTAAAATTATGAGCTCAGACTTCACAATAATTATTTTTTACATATATGGAATAAAAAATAATAAAAAGGACCTATTTTTGGACCATTTTAATTTGCCATGCGGTTTTCATATAAGCTGAAAAGAAGTCCATCATAAACTTTTGATTTGCTTTCTTACCCGCCATGACTCTTCTAGTTAAGCATATATGCATTTTTTATAATGTTTAATTACTAATTCTATGGAAAACAAAGTAATGGACAGATCACGATAATATATACCCTTGGGTTTAAAACCAGTTAGTTACAAGTCTTCTTTCGTACTGACCTTAAACTCCTATAATACTCGAAAAGCAAACAAAAGTGATTTTTTTGACAGGAGGTCTTGGCAGAGAGCTGCTTTTTATTCAAACAAACACAAATCAGTACTTAATAAAAAGTTAACCAGTTTATGTAATGTTTCTTCTAATCTTACAACTTATAACCAGGGTTGGGTTTTTGGGACTGTCCAAAAACTGGTTTTAAAACAGGACAGGTGGTTTTTACCGTCCCTAAACTGTCCAAAAGTGTCCGAAACTGTCTTAAACTGTCCAAAAACTATGCTACAGGTGTTATCTAATCAATTCGTATTTACTGCAATATTTGTAATGCATAATTATAGATAATAATGAGGTTTAATTAATGAATATTTGGTAATATTTTTCTCCAGAATGTTAATTAAAAATATTTTACTTAAAAAAATTGCCAATAACTACTACATAAAAACTTTCTTATGTAACAGTTGGTAGAGTTATGAAAGGAAATTCACAACACAACCAAGACAACTAATTTCAGTTCCGTTTATAACTCAAAAGGAATATTACAAAAATGTGCAATATTTAGGAGCCAAAGAAAAAAAAATTTAAAATGGTTTTTTCAAATAAGTTTTACATGATGGTTTAACGAAAATTATTTTTTAAATCATGGATGAAAGAACAAGAAATTGATGATGAAAACACTTATGTTATAAAACTAGTGCTATTCTTTTTTTGTTCATATTTTTAATATAATACATTCTGTAACTATAAAAAAAAAATTGTAATTTATTGCGTTTAAGTCAATTATAGCACCATATTTTGAACACTTTCTTTTGCATACATGCATAAATGTTGAAAAATTTGGTTTGTGGAAAAAAAAAAAAACTCCTGCATGCAAATTGAAATTTTTATTGTAGAATTTAATTTCTATGTAACTAGATTAAAATCAGCTACATAAATAAGTTATATATATATATATATTATATATATACAAATACAAAATACAAATACAAATACAAATGTGACGACCAGCAACAGGCACTGGGCCCAGCTAGGCTGGTCCTAGTCAATTAATTAGTCCCCAATGAAGATCAATGGCCCTCTTAAAGCTATCCACTCCCTTGCTCATTACCACCTCTTCCGGTAAGCTATTCCAAGTGCCCACGACCCTGCTAAAGTAGTAGTTTTTTCCTGATTTCCAAGTTAGCCTGAGATTTAAATAGCTTAAAACAATGACCCCTTGTCCTGCTTTCCCCGCAAAAATTTAATCCATTTACATCTTTCATTTTGATAAATTTAAATAACTGAATCATGTCCCCTCTGACTCTCCTTTGCTCCAGGCTTATACATGTTAAGCCTATTAAGTCTGGTATCATAATCTAAATCTGAGAGTCCCCCTTACTAATTTAGTTACCCTTCTTTGAACCCTTTCCAATACAAAAATATCTTTTCTTCAGATAAGGCGACCAAAACTGAACAGCATACTCCAAATGAGGTCTTACTAAAACTCCTATATAAAGGCAGAAGAACTTTCTTAGATTTGTTTGAAATAGATCTATTGATGAACCCAAGCATTTTGTTGGCTTTGTTACTAGCAATACTGCACTGTTGACTAAACTTGAAGTCCTGATTTATAAAGACACCCAGATCCATAACATTTTCTGCCTGATTTATGACTGAACCCTGTAAACGATATCTCATACGTTTTATTTCCACGACCCAAGTGTAGCACTTGACATTTCCCTACATTAACTGCCATACCCCATTTATCTGCCCACTTAGTAATATGATCTAAATCCTCTTGCAGCTGTTTTACTTGTTCTTCATTTTCGACAATCCCCATAACTTTTACATCGTCAGCAAAACAATTCATGCTTCCAGAAATATTATCATTGATGTCATTCATAAATATAATAAACAAAAGAGGCCCTAAAACTGATCCCTGAGGAACCCCACTTAAAACATATATAATATATATATAATATATATATATATTATATTATATATATATATATATTATATATACTATAATATATATATATATATATATGTTTTGTTTTTGATATTTTCTCACAAAATCTCAAAAAGTAGTTTTGGACACAATGGTTTTTGAACAGGATGATAAAAAACCCTGCTTTTATTTGCCCACCTGCATAAACATAGGGAAACTTGGTTACTAATATAAAAAAGCTAAATAAAATCATGCATACAAATTGAAATTTTAATCAAGAATTCAACTTCTATATAACTAGTTTTAAATCAGCTGCATAAATAAGTTGAATGTTCTCATTGAATAAATGTTCTATTACTTTGATACATTTTATTCTGTTTTTGATGTTTTCTAACAGAATACAATTTTTTTTTAATATACTTTTGGACAGTTTTGGACACAACGGTTTTGGACAGGATGGTAAAAAACCAGGGTTTTTACCGTAGTGTCCAAAACCTTGCCAACCCTGCTTATAACTTACCAAAAGTTAATGTTAATGCTGTCGTCAATCTTTCAGATGTTTCCTTAAATTCTGTTCAAGTTAATGCTTTAAAATTCAATAGTAATTTTGCGGCCCCATCTAAACCGTCGTTTCCTCTTTTAATTGCTCCGGTCGAAAAGGCCTTGAAATTTAGTGCTTTAACTTCCACACAGAAGGATTCAATCCGTCATCTCATTTCTAACAACATCAACTTCAATTCACAGTTCCATAACAACAAGCTATATAATGTAACTCGTACCGTAAGAGATTTATGTGCTAACTCTGATTTAGTCATTACAAACGCTGATAAGGGGGGCCAAATTGCTGTTCTAAACAAAAAAGATTATATCAACAAATGCAATAACTTAATTTTAGACGGGCCATATGAAAAAATCAAACAAGATCCTTGTGGTAAAGAATTAAAAACTATCAGTAACGCCATTAAGTCATCTCCGTTGATTCCAGATTTTCACAAAAAACGCTTGATTCCTTCTGTTGCACAATGTTCCAGATTCTACGCTTTGCCTAAAGTGCATAAACCACTCATTCCTCTCCGTCCCATTGTTTCTAACATTGGTAGTGCTTCTTACAAATTGGCCAAATTTTTAGTTTCCGTTTTTTCACCTCTTCTTTCCTGCAATTGTTTTACTGTTCGGAACTCTCTTGACTTTGTTCGCAAACTTCGAATTTTTCAGCTAAATAACCATAGAATGGCCTCTTTTGATGTGAAATCACTCTTCACTAACGTGCCTGTTGAAGGTGCGTTAGACTGCCTTAAAATGAGATTAACTGAACATCACTTTTCCGATTTTGAGATCAATGAATTATGCAATTTAACACGTTCTTGCTTAAAACTAAACACGTTTGTTTTCGACGGTAATTTTTTCCGTATGACTGAAGGTCTTGCTATGGGCAACCCTTTGAGTCCAATTCTAAGTGATTTGAACATGCACTATTTCGAACTTAAATTATTTAAAATTATACAATTTGATTTTTACGTCAGGTACGTTGACGACATTTTTGTGCTTTTGGACTCGTCTGTCAGTGACCTTGATAACCTTTTATCCATCCTAAATACTATTGACCCTCATATTCAATTTACTGTTGAATTGGAATCTGGAAATCATCTTTCTTTTCTTGATGTGTCCATCACTCGTCATAACAATATGTTTACAACTACTGTTTTCCGTAAACCCTTTGCTGTTTCTCTTCCCCCCCACAAGTTATCCGTTCACCCTCCTAAACAAAAATTGGCTGCTTTTAGATCTTTTATTTACCGTGCTTTAGCCATTTGTTCAAATTCCAATTTACTTTCATCAGAACTGAATTACCTACGAGGTATTGCGGTTGATCGGGGATTCACATCAGATATTATTGATACCATTTATAAGAAGCTATGTAGCTCAGCTAACAAAAATCAAACACCTGCTCCTGTGAACTATTTGAGTTCCGTTGTCTTACCCTTTTTTCCTAAAATCAGTCTACAAATTGCCAAAATCTTAAAAAAGTTTCATTTTTCCGTCACTTTTTCTCCTGTTACATTATAGTGTTTCCTGCCAGTGCAAATTGGCCTACATTGGGCAGACTCGACGATCCCTCCAATTCCGGATAAAAGAACACGAAAATTACGTCAAAAAACAGGATCTCAAACGCTCCTCTATTGCTCCACATTGTTGGTCTTGTGGCCATAATTTTATTTTTTCTTCCACCAAAGTTATTCACGAGTGTTCGTCCATTCATGATTTAGATTTTTGGGAGTCATATTACATATGGAAAAATGCTAATTTAATTGTCAATGATTTGTCTAGCACTCCCCCTTTTCCTAATGTTTGGAAGTCTGTTATTTGATTTATTTTTTGTCCGTGACGTTTTCTCCTGAGTGCGATTTGTCCTCTGTAGTTCTGACGTAACCTTGACGTCATCGTTTCCGGTACTGCTCTCATATCTTTTACAACTCGTCTCTCATTCCAATGTTCGCCTCGACTGTGTTTTAGTCGGGTTGAACCTGTCTTCGTTTTTAATTGCACTGATGATGGCACTTGTATTTTAGAGTGCCGAAACAGCTGTTTGCTGGTTTTTTAACCTTTTTTCATTTTGAATTTGTACTTTATATACGTTGTCATATTTTATTCACTATGCAGTACAAAGTTTTCGACTACTTTTTATGTAAAAGTGATTTTGTTCAAATATTCTTTCCTATTTATATGATGTAATAAGTAAAAAAATGTGTATTTACATTGTGACAAAATAAATCAAAAATTATTTAATGGGTGAGTTCAATTAATTTTATCCCTTCGAGAGGAGCACATAAACTCTCAATCTCCCCAAAAAGCTTCGCTACATCACTTAAAGCCTGATTCAAATACTTTTAAAGCTTAAATTTTGTGTTTATATACGAAATTTACAAAAAAAAAATAAATAAAAATAAAAATAAAGGAAAATTAAAATTGTATAAGTAGCGTCATTTTCCAAAGGTTTTTTCCTCCCAATTCTCAAGCGAAGGAAGAAAATGCTTAGCAGACAGACTTTTGGGACATTCGATCTGTGGACAAAGGTGGAGAAGAAACCCGCCCACAAGTGGGGAGCTGACCATTTCCGCCAAAAGGCCATAAATCACTCACGTAGTGGCAAATCTCGTACCTTTATAAGGGGGGGATGGAATTTTCTAGTTTGTGAATTGCAATAGGCTCACCTTTTAAATGATTACTGTTGTTCTAATAAAGCTATCAAAAATATTTTAACATCTTTAGAAAGCTTAGATTATACGCTATGATTTGCTTTTTTTTTTTAAAGTGAATACTCCTTATGGTTTGTCAAAAATTCACCTTTTCTCAAAGTTCAAATACAAGTTTGTTTTAAAAAAATTGAATAATTTTAATGAAAAACCACAAAAACTAAAACATGCCATAGTCGTGATAAATTAAGTCCAAAAAAGAAAAGTTTAAAAATCTCATTTTCCCGATGAGCTATCACTCGAATGAGAAGACATTCTGCCCCATAGGTTAACATAGGGAGTCGAAAACTGGGAATCTGTCTGATGCCGCCTCTTAAAATCTTGTTTACGAATTAAGTATCATTTTGAGAAGTGTATTTTACATATACATTTGCAATTAAAATGTTTGTGCTATCTTTTTTAATGTCTTACTTTTTTTTTCTCTCCGTAGCAAATGCTGTCACATCAAGAAAAGTTGAAAAAATTACAAGTCCTAAGGTAATTGTTTTTCGGGCAACAAAAAGAAAAGTTTCAGTTTATGATTTTTTTTTCGGTACTATATTTTTATAGTTGAAGCATATAGAACCAATGTAGTGTAAGTGACAAAATTAAAAATTTGGAGACAATTAGTGCAAATGGTTCAAGAAACTCGCATATGTTTTGAAGCAAGAAATGGTACTAGCATTCCTGGTAGGAGCTGATCATACATGATTTCAAAAAACTTTTCGATGAAAGCCCTGGGGTTTGACCTTGCACATGTTTCACTCAACACGTGAAAAATTCCTCTTACGTTCCTTTGCTTCTCACTGTCTCGTAGGGCCGGATTTAAGAGAGAGCAGGCGAACAAAAGTGGCAACCAGCAACAGACTCTGCGCCCAGCTAAGTTGGTCCTAGTCAATTTACAATCGCCAGTGAAGATCTATGGCTCTCTTAAAAATATCTACTCCCTTGCTCATTACTACCTCTTCCGGTAAGATGTTCCAAGGTTCCACTATCCTGCTGAAATAATAATGGAGAAGTTTTCGATTTTTCAATTTTATTTTTATATGATAGAGTAACATGTAAGAACATCATAGGTGAAAAAATTTTTGCGATACGATAAGTAGTTTTTTTTAAATTAATTTTAAAAGTGCAAGCGCTTGTGACGTCAAATGGCATAGGAAGTGACGTCATGTGCTCTTCCAATAGGGGAGAAGCCGAAGGTCACCCATTCGACTTCGAAGACGAAACGTAAAAGGCTTATCTCCTCGCATTTAACTCCTCGCGTTTCTGGAAATTAAACCTCTCATCTTCTCGGAAATATTCGAATATCATCATTGATGTTACATGAGGAAGATTATTTAGATTGTGCTTTAACAAATCCAGTCTCCATACTGTGTTCAAAAGGATTATTGAATTTTTAAAAGATAAAAATATCAGCGCGCTCAAAATGTCCCTAGTGAAAACAAGGGATCTTCGGCGGAAGGCTGCCCATTCGCGCCCTGTGACGTAGGCTCGTGACGTTTCAGAAGAGCGCACTTTTGCGCATGGATTTTTAAAAATTCATTAAAAATCAACCACAGCGTTTTAAAATTCGGCGATGGTGCATTTTTTAGTCTTGAGGATCAAGCCATGTTAGCCTGAGAGTTAAATAGCTTACAACAATGACCTCTTGGCCTGTTTTCAGTGCTAAACTTTAGCCCCTTAACATCTTTCATATTGTTACAAATTCTGTAAATAGTAATTATGGTAGGAACGTAACCTGTAAATAGTTTCCCGTAATGAATATACAACCCCTTTTTCATATGGCTAAAGTATATGACCCCTATTTCCTTTTTGTTCATTGATAAAATTTGATAACGGTCTACTACTTTACAGAAGCGTGTGGAATATTTGAGAAATTTCTTTTCGGTGTATTTAAGCCGTTAGCGATGGATAAACAGTGAGTTTCGATTGAGGATTTCGAACTGAGAGTGTGTATTTGCTCTGTTTATAGCGAGGCATTTTGCTGTGTTGTTTTCGTATTTGGAAGTAAATACGTGTGTAAACGTTGAGTTTACGGTGTTGTGTGATAATTGCTTAATTGCTGATGAATAATTTAGCAGTTTTTGAAGATCTTTCCTGTACATAGTGTAAATAAATTTCCTGTGTTTTTATCAAGAACTGTGTCTTCATTTCAAGAAAGTGGAAGTCGCACCGAATCCGTTACAATTTGGCGCCCAACGTGGGGCTACTTCAGGACTTTCTTGCAGTAAGTGTGACTTTGGACATTTTTTTTCATAAAGACTTTATAAATTTGGACTTTATTTTTATGGTGATTACCCGCGCAATGGATGAACAATTAAAACAACTTCTTGACGCAATCACCTCTGTGAAGAATGATATGGCGGCTAATCAAGAACAATTGAAAAATGATATGGCGGCTAATCAAGACCAATTAAAAAGTGATTTGACTGCAAGTTTTACTGCAAATCAAGAACAATTAAAAAATGAATTAGCGACTAACCAAGAACAGTTAAATAATGATTTAACTACTAAAATTACTACAAGTCAAGATGAAATGAAAAGTGACTTAACGTCGATGAAAACCATGATGGAGAATCAACTAACCGCCATGGCAGATAAAGTCGATGCTCTGGAAGAAAAATTTGATACTGTGGAAGAGCGTATCGCCAATGTGGAAAATAAGTTGGAAGAAGAAGACAAGAAATTTACCTCATTTAAGGAAGAAATAATTAAAGACATGGAAAGGAGATTGGCGACCGCGGAAAGCAGCTCTGTACAGTTTGGCGCTCCCACATCGGTTGCTCGACCGTCCATTAAACCTGCCACATTTGATGGGAAAACTTCGTGGCAGGTTTACAAAACTCAATTCATGATAGTGGCGGAAGCGAACGGATGGGACTCTGCTACCAAGGCCTGTCATCTTGCAGCATCCCTGAGAGGAGACGCAGCGGACATTCTCCAGACCCTTCCGGACAGCCTGCGCCTGGATTTCGCCGCCCTCACATCTGCGTTGGAGCTTCGCTTCGGTGAGAAGTGCCAGAAAGATTTCAGCCGACTCCAGTTGAAGTCCCGTTTCCAGAAAACCGGGGAAACCCTGCAAGAGCTAGCGGCGGACGTCGAGAGACTGTCTCATCTTGCTTTTTGCGACTGTCCTGCGGATGTTCGAGACAACCTGGCACTCAACTACTACATCGACGGGGTTCGAGATCCGGAAATCCAGAAAGCTCTACGGATGGCGGATGTCAAAGACCTGAATTCTGCCGTTGTGTATGCGATGAGATACGAGGCCGCCCAAGAAGCAACCCGTGTGGATCGCCATCTAATCCGGACTCAGGAAGCTGATGAGTCTGATTCCAGGTCGTCCCACCTCGCTGAACTTGAGAGACAACTCGGTGACTTGACAAGACATTTGAGCAGCATAACAGCCCAAAAGAAACAAGAGCAGAAATGCTGGAAATGCGGTAGTGAAGGACACCTGCAAAGGAGTTGTCCGGCTCGCCAAGCTACGCGAGGGAAGGAAATCACCACCACTAAAGCTCTGCAGATTTCCTCTTCTAGTAGTGGCAGTGATGGACTTTTCATTTACGCACATGTAAATGGGAACCCCTGCAGACTGATTGTTGACACTGGAGCCAATGTGACAATCATTAGGACAGATGTGGCTCGTGAATTTGGATTGAAACTGCTGTGGACATCGCCACGCGTAAGTCTCCAGACTGTGACAGGTGAAAAAATTGAGATTGACGGTAAAGTGGACTTGGAAATAGTGTTTGGGAATGCCACCTACCATCATACGGCATTCGTCGCTAATATCACGGACCCCTTCATTCTCGGATTGGACTTTTTGAAGAAATATGACTTCACTCTCGACTTCAAGACTAATGAGCTGCACTCGATGAGAGAAGACATAGCCGTTTTCCCTGCAGAGAGTGATGTAAAATCCGCTCATCAAATAATAGCTCAAACAGATTTATCGATTCCCTCAAGGTCAGAATCATTAATACCTGGCTCCCTTGAAGAAAGCAATAGTTTTCGATTTGGACTCATTGAATACCCTAACCTAAGCAATAGCCTAAAAGGAGTACTGGTAGCATCTACGCTTGTGGACCTTTCTAAGGATGTAATTCCTGTGAGAGTCGCCAACGTGAGTGAAAGGCCAAGGAATATCCGAAAAGGTGAAGTGTTGGCAACTTGTACTCCAGTAAACTGCATCATTAGAAGAATCAATTCCCCTGAGACTGTGTCTTCTGAGTCCTTGACGTCGAAGTTAATTGGGAGTGCGCCATTATCGAAAGATCAAAGAACTGCTGCGGAACAATTGGTGGATGACTTCAAGCATCTGTTTTCATCAGCATCGGAGGATGTCGGCCGTACGAATTTAACGCAGCATAGGATTTACACTGGAGAACACCCCCCTATTAAGCAGCATCCAAGACGACTACCATTCGCCAAGAAGGAAGAAGTTGAGACCCTCCTGAAAGAGATGAAGGAGAATGATGTCATCGAACCGTCATCCAGTCCTTGGGCTTCTCCCATCGTCTTAGTCCGAAAGAAAGATGGCTCCACCAGATTTTGTGTCGATTACCGACGGCTGAATGAAATCACCAAGAAAGACAGTTACCCTCTTCCACGGATAGACGACACCTTGGACACTCTTTCCGGACACAAGTGGTTTTCGACCCTGGACTTGAAGAGCGGCTACTGGCAGGTTGAGATAAACCCTGATGACCGAGAAAAGACAGCATTTAAAACTGGAGAAGGCTTATGGCAGTTTAAAGTGATGCCCTTCGGCCTCTGCAATGCACCAGCTACGTTCGAGCGTCTTATGGAGACAGTGTTAAGAGGACTTTCCTACGAATCCTGTCTGGTCTACTTAGACGATATTATCATCGTGGGACGCAGTTTCGAAGAACATCTGGCAAATCTTAGGAAGGTGCTGCAAAAGCTTAAGGAAGCCAATCTGAAGTTAAGCCCGTCCAAATGTAATTTGTTCCGCCGGAAAGTGAACTACCTTGGTCACATCATCTCTTCTGAAGGTGTACAAACCGATCCAGAAAAGGTATCTGCGGTCAAGAGTTGGAGTCGTCCCGAAAACATCCATCAGCTGCGAAGTTTCCTGGGGCTCTGCACGTATTACAGGAAGTTTGTAAGGGGTTTTTCCAACATTGCACGACCTTTGCATAAGCTGACGGAGAGCAAGCAAAAGTTTGAATGGTCCAAAGAATGCGAAGATGCATTTCTACGACTGAAGGAGGCTTTAACATCAACGCCTATCCTCGCCTATCCTCAGCCTGAAAAATCCTTCATCCTAGACACTGATGCAAGCAACGAGGGCATCGGAGCTGTTTTATCCCAAGAAATTGACGGAAATGAACATGTCATCGCTTACTGGAGCAAATGCTTATCAAAGTCGGAGCGAAATTACTGCGTCACCAGAAAGGAGTTACTGGCCATAGTGAAAGCTGTAGAACACTTCCATCATTACCTCTACGGCCGAAAATTTCTGCTTCGGACAGATCATGCCTCATTAACTTGGCTTTTGAACTTCAAAAATACGGAAGGCCAGATAGCCAGATGGATACAGCGGCTCCAGGAATATGACATGGAGATCAAGCATCGAAAAGGGTTATCTCACGGTAATGCTGACGCTTTATCAAGGAGACCCTGTCCTGAGAACTGCCACTATTGTTCCCGAATCGAGAAACAGTATGGAACGACTAGCCCTACCGCCTATCCGGTGACAGTGACTCCAACATCATCAGAACCTGATCCATAGAGTGATGACCAAGTTCGAAAAGATCAACTTGAAGACCCCGACATAAAACCAATTTTAGAGTCGACGCCCTAGCTGGCAGGACGTTTCCATCTTCAGTCCTGCAACAAAAAGATACTGGGCTTTATGGAACTCACTCCATTTACGGAACGGCGTGCTACACCGGAAATGGGAATCTGACGACGGTAAAACATCTAGGTGGCAGTTACTACTTCCCCGATCAAGGATTTCAGATGTTTTGAAAGAAATACATAGTAGTGCGACTGGAGGACATTTTGGTGTCTTGAAAACCCTCAATAAAGTTCGGGAGCGCTTCTTCTGGAGCAAGGCGAAGGATGACGTGGAGAAGTGGTGCCATTCTTGTGACGCCTGTGCTGCTCGTAAAGGACCGAAGAAGAGAAGCAGAGGGAAGCTACATCTGTACAACGTTGGAGCTCCTTTCGAACGAATTGGGATCGACATCCTGGGTCCTCTACCAAGAACTGCTGATGGGAACAAATACATTCTTGTTTCCATCGACTACTTCACCAAATGGCCGGAAGCATATCCCATTCCAGATCAAGAGGCTACCACCGTAGCAGAGACTCTAGTCCAACATTGGATCTCGAGATATGGAACACCTTTGCAGATTCATTCCGATCAAGGGAGGAATTTCATCTCTGCTGTGTTTAAGGGCCTATGTCAAATTTTCGGAATTGAGAAAACTAGGACAACACCCCTACACCCACAATCGGACGGCATGGTGGAGAGATTTAACCGCACAATCCTGAACAATCTCTCACTTATGGTATCCAGAAATCAACAGGATTGGCACAAGAAGCTACCTTTGTTCCTGCTGGCCTACCGCAGTGCTGTCCACGAGACTACCGGATACGCCCCATCTCAGATGCTCTTCGGACGAGAGCTTCGGCTACCTTGTGATCTCGTCTTCGGTCGTCCTCCGGATGCGCCTGCATCGCCTGAGGAGTACATCCAGGATCTCCAGGCCCGGTTGGAAGACGTTCATAACTTCGCACGAGAGCGAATCAACATCGCGGCGGAAAAGATGAAGACCCGATACGACACAAGGTCTACTGGACATGAATTCAACGAAGGCGACAAGGTTTGGTTATGGAATCCCATCCGACGGAAAGGTCTGTCACCCAAATTGCAGTCGCATTGGGATGGACCCTACAAAGTCCTTAACCGACTAAATGACGTCGTAGTGAGGATCCAAAAATCACCTAATGCAAAACCTAGGGTTGTACATTATGATCGGTTAGCCCCATACTATGGCCATAGTTCATGAGTATTACGTAAACAACCATGGTTGATAACATAAAAGTTGTAGATAATTTTTTTTTGCTTTTAATGTTTAGTAATATTTCTTGTTATTATTGTGTTTCCTATGTATCTGTTAGTTATTAATTAATGTGAATATTTGTAAACTTTTGATAGAAGTTCGACACCCTTTCTGGGGATTGTACTGCCCGGGACGTGCAGTCCTTAGGAAGGGGGCAATGTTACAAATTCTGTAAATAGTAATTATGGTAGGAACGTAACCTGTAAATAGTTTCCCGTAACGAATATACAACCCCTTTTTCATATGGCTAAAGTATACGACCCCTATTTCCTTTTTGTTCATTGATAAAATTTGATAACGGTCTACTACTTTACAGAAGCGTGTGGAATATTTGAGAAATTTCTTTTCGGTGTATTTAAGCCGTTAGCGATGGATAAACAGTGAGTTTCGATTGAGGATTTCAAACTGAGAGTGTGTATTTGCTCTGTTTATAGCGAGGCATTTCGCTGTGTTGTTTTCGTATTTGGAAGTAAATACGTGTGTAAACGTTGAGTTTACGGTGTTGTGTGATAATTGCTTAATTGCTGATGAGTAATTTAGCAGTTGTTGAAGATCTTTCCTGTACATAGTGTAAATAAATTTCCTGTGTTTTTATACAAATAAATATACTAATACAAATGTGACGACCAGCAACAGGCTCTGGGTCCAGCTAGGCTGGTCCTAGTCAATTAATTAGTCCCCAATGAAGATCAATGGCCCTCTTAAAGCTATCCACTCCCTTGCTCATTACCGCCTCTTCCGGTAAGCTATTCCAAGTGCCCACAACCCTGCTAAAGTAGTAGTTTTTCCTGATTTCCAAGTTAGCCTGAGATTTAAATAGCTTAAAACAATGACCCCTTGTCCTGCTTTCCCCGCAAAAATTTAATCCATTTACTTCTTTCATTTTGATAAATTTAAATAACTGAATCATGTCCCCTCTGACTCTCCTTTGCTCCAGGCTATACATGTTAAGCCTATTAAGTCTGGTATCATAATCTAAATCTGAGAGTCCCCTTACTAATTTAGTTACCCTTCTTTGAACCCTTTCCAATACAAAAATATCTTTCTTCAGATAAGGCGACCAAAACTGAACAGCATACTCCAAATGAGGTCTTACTAAACTCCTATATAAAGGCAGAAGAACTTTCTTAGATTTGTTTGAAATAGATCTATTGATGAACCCAAGCATTTTGTTGGCTTTGTTACTAGCCATACTGCACTGTTGACTAAACTTGAAGTCCTGATTTATAAAGACACCCAGATCCATAACATTTTCTGCCTGATTTATGACTGAACCCTGTAAACGATATCTCATATGCTTATTTCCATGACCTAAGTGTAGCACTTGACATTTCCCTACATTAACTGCCATACCCCATTTATCTGCCCACTTAGTAATATGACCTAAATCCTCTTGCAGCTGTTTTACTTGTTCTTCATTTTCGACAATCCCCATAACTTTTACATCGTCAGCAAAACAATTCATGCTTCCAGAAATATTTTCATTGATGTCATTCATAAATATAATAAACAAAAGAGGCCCTAAAACTGATCCCTGAGGAACCCCACTTAAAACATCACTCCAATTAGAATGATTTCCTCTCACAACTACTCTTTGCTTCCTACCAGTAAGCCAATTTCTAACCCAAAGTAAAGTTTTTCCTCCTATTCCAATGTCAGCTAACTTGCTGAGAAGAGCAACATGCGGTACCTTGTCAAAAGCTTTTTGAAAATCAATATAAACAACATCCACACGTTTTTTGTTATCTAAAGCTGAGGTAACCTTGTTGTAGAAATGCAATAAATTAGTAGTACAGGATTTACCTTTCCTGAAACCATACTGCAAACTAGTCAACAGACTATTAGTCTCTAAGAACATCATGATCTTAATTTTGATCAAAGTTTCGAAAATCTTACAAATCACCGAAGTCAAACTTACAGGTCTATAATTCCCAGCAATACCTTTAGACCCCTTCTTGAAGAGTGGCATTATGTTAGCCAGCTTGCTTATAATTAAGTGCTTCTTTAGTCTCCCTGGAGAACCACATGGGCCAAATTTTGGTACTAACACCTTTTCTCCTAAATGGAACATAGTCCCCAACGGTTTTAGCAAGTTTATCCTTAAATTCCGTCCACTGCTGATCTACGTCGCTATTTTCCAACCCTGACGAAAAAACCTCTTTCAAGCTCTGCCTAAGTGCAACAAAATCGGTGTTTCTGAAATTGGGCACAAACCTAAAATTATCATCTTTGCACACTTCAAATTTAACCCGGAACCTAATGCTGTTATGATCACTATCTCCAATATGCTCCCCTACACTCAACCCCTGAACAAAACTACCTATGTCACAAAAAACTAGATCCAAAATGGCCTCCTCTCGAGTTCCCTGAGTTACAACTTGATCTAAGAAACAGTCACCAATTACTTTTAAAAATTCCTCTTCTTTGCCATTACCAGGAAAAAAATTATTCCAATCAATACCCGGAAAATTGAAATCCCCCATTATGATAACGGATCCCTTACTGGACATGTCACTGATAATACGGTACATCTGTTCATCTTGTCCCTGGTTTGAATTAGGTGGTCTATAAATGTTTCCAAAGCGTAGCTTTATGCCCTTACTGCTCATCAACTCCAGCCAAACCATATCAATATCAGTAGGCTTATTATTTATGACCAATTCATTGCAAATAAAATTGTCTCTAACATAAAATAAAACCCCACCACCTCTTTTACCTACTCTATCCTGTCTGAATAAATTATACCCAGCAATATGTAATAACTCTGCATCAGATTCGGTAGCCCATGTCTCTGTAATTCCGATAACATCCAATCCATCAAGAACTGTGTCTTCATTTCAAGAAAGTGGAAGTCGCACCGAATCCGTTACAATATTAATAAATTTAAACAACTGAATCATGTCCTCTAGGTCTCTTCTTTGCTCAAGACTACATTTTTAGCATTCTAAGCCTGGAATCGTAGTCTAAATGAGAAAATCCATTTATTAGCCTCGTAGCCCGCCTTTGAACCCTTTCCAATACATTAATATCTTCCTTAAGATAAGGCGACCAAAATTGAATATCATACTCCAAATGAGGTCTTACCAAACTTCGATATAAGGGCAGAAGAACTTCTTTATATTTGTTTGAAATAGATCTATTGATAAACCCAAGAGTGTTATTGGCTTTGTTACTAGCCATGCTGCACTGTTGACTAAACTTTAAATCCTGACTTATTAAGACGCCCAGATCAGTAACTTTTTCTGCCTGACTTATGTCTGAACCTTGCAAATAATAACTAAAACTATTTTGCAAGGTGCCCATCCTCCAACAGTAATGGTGCCCCCCCCCACCCCCAACATCCCACAAAGACCCTGATCTGCTATGAGAATGAGAGTCCCCCCCCCCTTAAAAATAATAATAAAGGCATTTAAAAATCCCCTCCTCTAAAAATTTCAATGGTGTCAACCCACTTAGTGGGCACCTCTGTTTTATATTTTGATGCCATCATCAGCATTGGTGATAGTATTGAATGTTCAGGAGCCCTGATTGGAGGTCAGAGAGGTCATTGTGATCTACCAGAAAATTTCTTCAGCAAATTTTACTGACAATTCCCTATATTAATAGACTATTGAAACATTGAGGTTTTATTATTATTTTGTTTTTAACATTGTCGAGTATCCTTTCCCATTAGATGTGATATAGTTATGGTATATGTACAAGTTCGTAAGTCAGTAAAATTCAGTAATACATTTGTTAAATTGAGAATTTCCTCTTTTTAAAACTTTTCATTTGTTGTTCCAATGACATAAATTGAATTACATTTAGTTCTTCGTGAATATTTCAACAAAAATCAGCTGTGTCACCTTTTAGTGATGTCTGCATTGATAAAATTTGGCATTGTTTCTGAGTGTTGGTGAACTCATGAGGCATCTAACAGAGTTATACCTTTATATAACGCTGGATGAGAAGCAAAGGGATGATGCGACAAAATAAATATTTTGAGTTAAATGAGTACAAAGTCTGAATCACTTGCGATCCTTACTGCAATTTTTCTCCCTAAAAACTTTCTTTACAGCAACACCAGATAGAGTTACCACTAATATGTGTTGCTGCAAAATAGATGGGAGTTTCTCATATCATTTGCTCTTGTAACCTCAACACTTTCAAATTTGTCACAGACACCCCTTTGTTTTTTTGTGCCTCATATATTAAAAATAACGTCCAGTGCCAAGCATATAATCTATACATCTATATTCTATACTAATATTATAAAGAGAGAGGGCGGATTTTTGTGTGTTTTTATATGTTCGAAGTATATCTCCGGAACCACTTCACCTATTTGAAAAATTCCTTCACTATAGGAAAGGTGCTTTCTTACTGAGTGACATAGGATATAATTCGAAAAAATCGATAAATAGTTCTTTTTTTATTCCAATTTAGGCCCAAATTTCACATTAATTCCCGAATGTAGGAATGAAAAATTACTTGCACATATTAATATTATATATCGCTGAAAAGGGTAGAATTTTCTGCATTCTAAATAATTTGTCTCAGTGCTCTAAGTAAGGCAAATTACGGAGGGAGTAATTTGCCTTTTAGCTCGAACTTTTTTAGGCTTAGCTGAAATTTAGGCACTACTTTCTTCATTAAATCTATCAATAAAAAGTGAAGGATTTTTCCTTTGACACCATTGTAAAAAGCGACATTTTTTACTCCAGACCTCTCTCGACCTATGGTCAAAAAAACTTAGCTTCTACTTTCAACGTAAAAAAGAGTTACAAGCTCTTTTAAATCAAATTCGAAAAATGTCATTTTGATTTAGGTTGTCAACCATTTTATTTTCGCGTTTCCATGGTTACACTTTTTGAATCAATTGTTTCTTTCCTTATTTTGCATTTAATTTCTTAAACTTATATTATTTCGTGTATCCATGGTTATGCTTTTAAAATCCATCTTTCACATTTTAATTTCTTAAAAGTATTTTAATATCTGTCGTCATTGTTTGGAAGGGTAATTTTGCATGGTGTTTTTTGTTTTTTTTTCTTTTATTCAAGCCTGATGGTTGAATATTGTTGACACAGTTTTTATTCTCAAGGTAGACTGGGCAAAGCCGGGCAACGCAGCTCTTAATATATAAAGATTTGAAAGCTACTATTAATGTGGTTTTATACCTTTTTGTTTGTTTGGCGAAACATATATTATTGCCAAAGAAAAAACATCCGCCTCACTCGCAAAAGGGCTGGGTTCCTGTAGAGTGGTCGCTTGGCGCGTTAGGCACTGAGCAGTTCAGTCTAGGATTATTGTTTTAAAGCAACTCTAATTGTAATTCATCGTTTTGGCAATTTGTTTTGAAAGAAAAGAAATTTTTTATTTGTTTTTATCCGAGTGGGATGTACGACATTTTCTTCTTTTTTTCTTACGATGATTTTTGAATTTCCACAGGATCTTTTTTTTTCTTTAGACGGATGGATTATGATAGCGTGGTTAACAGGCAAGTTTGGCGATAAAGAATAGAGTTGCAGAACTATTTTTACATTTGATGTCTTTTTTGTTTATTTGGGGAAATATATTAAATTACAGTAAAAACCGCTTCACTCGCTAAATAGAGTTTTAAAGCAACTGTAAATCTAATTTAATGATTTGATGGAAAGTTTTAATTTCCAAAGAAACTTTAATAGTTTTTTTTTTTTTTTTTTTTTTTGGAAAGGTGTGTACGCATTTTATACAAAGAAAAATGACCATTTCACATCAGATGGGGAGGGGGCGTCAATTTTTTTATTTCACTGACTTCCATTAAATTTTTAGCACGGACATCACTGTGCGGGTACTGCTAGTAGTTCATAAATTGATGGTTCAAATCAAAATTAGATTAAGGAAAAAAAAATGCCATGAACAACCATTTAATTTTAATTCAATATTTTCTATTTTTAACTAAAATTATTTTTTTAGTTTTCAAATTTATTTAAAAGGGGAAACTTTTTGAAATTTAAAACATATTTACCTGTTATCTATCCTTATTTTTTAAAACAAATAAGAAAATGATATTCAATTTTGTTTTGATAAAAATTTATAGCACTTTAGAGATTAATAGCCTATATTTACTATTATCTACTCTAAATATTACTGGTTTGTATGCTCTATACTCAAATTTTAAAGCAATTTTTAACAAGTATAGGAGAAAAAAAGCTTTTAAATATGCTTCTAAAGTGAGGATTTGACTCAAATCGAAGAATGGTCCAAAACCTGCATTATTTTCAAAGATTAAAATACCCAAAATCGAAATGTATTAGGTTACGTTCAGCTCAGAAATTAAATTGTTAAATTTAATATTAACTAAACTAACTTTATAATTACTACTATTTTCATTGTTTTTGGCAACCGGAAGTAAAACACAGGCATTATGACAGATAATGTAAGTTAAGAAAGTCTTAATGTATTATGCCAAACCAATTGTTTAAAATTGATGATTCAAATCAAGGTTTTTGACTTGGTCCTTTGTTCATATTCCCCATGCAACAAAATGTTTTCATACTTATATTAAAATAAAGACAAATGAGCATAAAATAGTTACAATATTTATTTTTTTTTTCCTTTTCTTTTTTTTCTTTCCAGAAACGTTTCACTCACAAAATCAAAGGAACGTTATACAATTTAATTGAAGATTGCTTTTCAAACAGGTACCTGCTAGACATTGCAGAAAACACTGATGTAGAGATTTTAGTGAAGCCTGTTTCACATTTAGGTAAGTAAACTAAATTTAACTCTTGTTAAAATGTAGGATGTTTTGCCCTTTTATAATCAGACATACAATGTTATTAAATTCATTGAAATCTATTTTAAATTAGTTTAAACATGCATTATACTTATGAGTATTCAACACAGAAAGTCGGGGGCGTAGCTAAGGGGGGTTTGGGGACAACCCCCCCCCCCCCCCCGAAATGTTAGTCTCAAAAAAAAAAGAGAAAAAGAAGAGGGAAGAGAAAGAAAGAAAAAGAAAAAAAAATCAAAACGACTTTTTTCTGAGTAACAAAGGTCAAAAATTCACTTCGCTTCCCTCCCCCCCCCCCCCCCATGCCATTGAAAATCTGCTCCATGTGTGACCCTCAAGCATAAAGACGCCTCCCTCTGCTGCGACAATTTTTTGATAATCGAATGAAATTTGACTTTTCGCTTTAGAAATGAGATTGATTTGTTAAATCCACGTATATGCAGCCTTTCTTTGTCATAGATTCTGCAAATTGTTAAATATGTTTAATTTTATGAGCCGCGCAATGGGAATATTGCATACAGTCGAATCTGTATATTTCGAATTTCACATTAAAGAAAAAAAATCGAGATAAAGAGTTTTGAAATACTGGGGCTTAAGAAACTTTTTATAGAAATTTGAAATATGAAAAATGATGGTGAAAATTTGAAATCGATACTAAAGACAATATGGGCTCTTGATTAAAATTCCTCTTTATTAGTTTTGTTAGGTATTTATTCTATTATTACATTATTGAGTGCTTTATTGCGAGTTTAAGGAATCATTTTGACAGTAAAAGAAACTTTAAGCATATCTTTTTCAAGAAAAAATCTTTTATTGCTTTTTAGTCCCTGATTTTTTTTTTTTTTTTTTGATTCATTATTTATCCTCGAGGTTAGCAATTGCAGCAAATCTAACTTGGCCAGTATTCTACAATTTTCCTTTTTTTATCACTTGAAAAAAACTTATACTTTCTTTCCACTCCTATCATTTCGGTTTGCTAAGGAATCACAATTTTAAGAAAGAGAGCAACAAAAGAACAGTACTAATCCAGATAACAGCGAAATGGCTTTTAACTTGAAGGACCTTTAACCATGAACTTAAATGTTCATCTTACATATGTCAAACCTGTGAATTTCACCCCTTTACTCTTCTTCCAAGAAAGTGCGCGAAATGACTGTCCTTTGGTTAATCTTCCTGGAACTTTTTTCCACTGCCTCCTCAGCTCTTGAAGACAATTCCTCGGTTTCTGAGTTGAAGAAAATGTTTTTGTTTGCTGCTTCAAAAATCATTGGGCTTTGAATCCAAAAATGATAGCATAACCGTAATTCGAGACTATAGGTTTTTGTTGGTCTGGTCTCGTGTGTGTCATAGGTCATAGTCAAAACGACCTTTGCTAACCAGCAGAGTATCCATTGCAATCACATTGATTTTTCAGCCAGTATTTATGCGTTTTTTTTTTTTGGAAACGTACAGTCTGTTTAAAATACTACATTCTAAGTGAAAGTTGTTGCATAATGAAGCGAGAAAAACTGATAACAAGCTTTTTTGAATCCAAAGAAAAAAATTAAAATGACGAAAAGGATTGCTCTAAAAAGAGAAAGTTAACGTCGTGTGAAGAAAACGAAGTACAGTCTGTAAAGCAGCATTAGTCCCATCGGACCCTTCTGAAGGTAATTTTATTTTAATTCAAAAGAAAAACTGCATAGCATTACATGAATAAAATGTTTAAAAACGAAATGAATCTAGATTATTTCTATTTGCTTGGTTCGGATTAAAAAGTAGAAAATAAAAAACACTTCTGTTTGTTATACCCAAAAATTGCTGTTGCTCTCTCAAATAGATATTTATGTAAATTCTAAAGCAGCTAATAAAATTAAAAATAAAGACTTGAAAGGAGAACTGATGGCATGATGTTGAGCGAATAACTTTCTACCGCCAATATTTCTTCCCTAACTTTTTATTCAAAATTTATTAACTGCTTTAGAATTAGCATAAATGTAAATACATAAAAAGCAACATATAAATATAACGATATGAAAAGCAATTTAATTTTTTGCGTGAAATTTCAAGAAGTCTTTTTTTATTTTGTTTCATACTTTTAGTGCAAACCAAGTTAGTAAAAATAGTCTCTATAGTCTGACCATCGATGAGATTGAAAGTCAAGCATCCAGTTTATAGGCGGAAATGGAAGTATCTATTAGCTTTCAGGGATGCCAGCTTTTGTAGATGTGTGTTAGTCTCTAAATTAAGCAGTCATACTGAAATGAATGGAACACGCTCATCAGACATTTGATTTCCCCCTGATTTGGATAGACTGGTTTTGACAAGACGTTGCTAGAAAATTTCACTTTAAATTAAATGGAGGGAAAAGAAAAAAAAGTTGAATTTTCCACAACATTAAAAAAATAAAAAATTCTTTGCTTTTGTTTTGTTTGACACAAGTATCGGAATTGGGGCACCCCATTCCAAAGTATGTAAGATTCACCTCCCTCTTATTTTTTTTAATACTAAAAAAATGTACATATACACACACACACACACACACACATATATATATATATATATATATACATATATATATATATATATAAAAGAAGAACCCCCCCCCCCCCGAAAGTCGGGTCTAGCTACGCCTCTGCAGAAAGTTGAATCATTTTATTGCATTCTTTTTTCAAAGATTGTTAATTAATGTTAGAAATAAAAATTTAAATCTAGGCATCATGAAAGCACACAGGAAAAGTTTTCTGTGCATCAAAATGAAAAACCTTGATGTCATATAGAATGAATCAAAATTCCTTTTTTTGAGCAATCACGATTGCTTATTGCTTCTATTTGACTGTTTTTAGGTCCTATCATTTTACTTTCCCGCCAGCACTCTCTACAGCATCACTGTTGACCGACCGCCTCACGATGCTGCTCCTATAGCGAAAACCGTCTCCAGGTTGCATCCATACCCTATACTTACACGCATACATACATACATACACACACACATACATACGTCCCTACACAAACACATAGACACACAAACACACACTCAAACACATACACACACATGCATACATACAGACACCTACACACAACTACCCACACACTCATGCCTGCACACAGACACAAACACATATGCCTACACACACATACACATACTCCCTACACACAAACACACATTCATACACACAACTACCCACACACTCATACCTGCACACAGACATAAACACACATGCTTACACACACATACACATACCCCCTACACACAAACACACATACCCCCCACACACGCACATATAAACACACACGCCTACATACACACACACTCGTGATAGTGAAAAACATAATTTGAATTTAAGAAGTCAACATTCATTTTTTTAAAAATCTTTTAGTAGAAATAATATTTCTGCAGAATAACAAAAGGTAAATATCTGTTCCGAAACTTCAATTGCATGTACATGTGGAAAATAACATTTGATAAAGACAAAATTATTTGTATTTAAAATATTAAACATCTTCTAAAAATTTATTGTGCAACATCTGACCCACTAGATTTTTTTTTTTATCAATTGGGTTCAAATCCCATGAATCAGTTATCAGTAATCTCTTTTAGTAAATAAACAAAACTTTATTCATAGCTTCAAGGTTAAGTTATTCATTCTTGGGCCTTTTATTTCAGAAGGTGGACAGACATTGTATCCGGTTGAAGTATTGGTTCTTCCACATGAAGGTCCAGGTCTTATTTCTTGTTCCACTGCAGTAAACTTGGAAGTATGTCTTCATTTCATTTTACCTTTAGATAAAAGTCTTTGGTGTAGACTTGAAGAAAAGAAAGTGGTCTATGCTTACAAATGCAAACATAAGGGTTGTTGAAATTAAAAGTAGGAAAGTCCGTTGAGATATATGATCATGTTCAGAATTCAAATGAAAATGAAAGATCCATTAATTTTTGTAATAAATAGTTTAAACATTCAGATAAATAGATAAACATCTTACAATACATGTTAATGCACGAAAATTCCAGTAAAACTCTTCCAAAAGAAGCTTTAATAGGTTTTTAAGTTCTTTTTAAGTAAAAGGAACCCAAAAAATAACATCAAATTATTCAAAGTAATCTTATATCTTGATTGTATCTTAATTTAAACTTTAGATATTGATTGATTGCATCTTATTCTTAATATATCTATTTTAGTTAGTTTAATTTTAAAGAGCAAGGATATGTAGACATACATTAGGATGTAAATTTGATCGGGTTTTTTGATCAAAAATACCGTCTGCAGGGTGTTTTTAAAAATCACTAGGGGGCTCTGCCCCCTGCTCACTGACACTCACCAACTCCTGAAGATTGCTTCGCAATCTTATTTGATTTGCAAAGATTGAAATCGTCAATTAAAAAGAAACGGATTAAAAACACATAATGAGCTCCCTTTGGATCAAAAAGTACCCTTACCCTGGGTTTTAAAATAACTTGAACCAACTTGTAGAGCCGTAAAGGCTAAGGGGCTCCTAAGCATTGGATAGCTGTAGTTTTGTGCGTTTGAAAAGTCGCTATAATATTCATGGTCTCTAGTAATATATTTTGCTCTTTAGCTCAGGGCTTGAACTGAGTTGAGCCTAAGATTTTCCTTTAAAATTGAAATCTTAAAGGTTTGTCAATAAGAAAGAAGAAACATGCGAATAGAAAAGGCTACTAAGGTAACTATAGCAACGCCAAATAAAACATCAATAATTTTAATGGAGATGAAATTATTCGAACTTGATTTTTAATGGCTTGTAACTTTTTTTTCCTTTGGAGATAGAAGCTTATTTTTCGACCTTAGGTCGAGTTAGATCTGGAGTAAAAAAAGGCGCTCTTTCCAATGGTGTCAAAGTTGTTCCGTGTTCCCCCCAAAAAAACGGTGGAACAATTCCTTCGCTTTTTACTGATGAATTTGATGAAAGTAGTGCCTAAATTTTTGGATAACCTAGTAAATTTTGAGCTAAAAACGGAAATAACTCCCGCCGTATTTAAGTTAGAGCATTAAAACAAATTGCAGATAACTCAGAAAATTCTACCCTTTCCAACAATACATAATATTAATATGTGCAAATAATTTTTCACCCCCTTTGATTGGCAATGTACATGAAATCTTAACTTAAAAAATTAATTACAAAAGATCTAATTCAAATTTTTAAAAATAAAACCCCAGGTGCACACCCCCAGGGCTCAAAGTAACTTTGTACAAACAGACTTCCTTCCAGAATTCGTTTGAAACCTTACTTTTATTTACTATAAAGAGAAAACAGTCCTTTCATTATGTTCATTTATTGTATTAGAATGCCATGAATGAATTTTAAAACCAATGCCTCTGGGTAGTATTTTAACACCTCCCCCCTTCCTCGCTGCGCTATTGTCATAGACATATCTAATCTTCAGACAATCCATTGTTTCCTTATCAGAAGTTTGATTTGAAAGAATTACTATATCTTAGTAATAACCATAAATCGATTGCAG
This sequence comes from Uloborus diversus, assembly GCF_026930045.1. Lineage (NCBI taxonomy): Eukaryota > Metazoa > Arthropoda > Arachnida > Araneae > Uloboridae > Uloborus > Uloborus diversus. Next base: position 37,434 of record NW_026557858.1, read on the forward strand.
ACATGTGTTTCAAGGTTTCCCGAAACCTTTTTTACAATATAACAAAATGCGAGGCTAAGTCACACGAGTAATGATTTTTTTTACTCCAATAACTTTTCATCCTGAAGCCCACACTTCCTTGCATTTAAAAAGGGGTGCCTTGAAATCCCAAAACACTTATCTGCAATCAGTTTGTGAATTTGTACTTGATCTATATTGTTTACTATTAATGTTACTTTGTTTGCACGAAGGTATTTATTCATTTCAAACTTCAGCTTAGAACAAGAATCCTATTGTATTTATAAAATGCTTCTTTTTATTTTAGGGATTTTGTACTACAAATGCAAGCTTGAAAAAAGGGAAGTACACAGTTGTTCCGGTTCTTTTGAATTGGGCTGCCGAAGCGAGCCATTTGGCCGATAACGGTTTTTTCGAGTCCTTGACGGAATTGTACGAGGATGAGTCTACATTTAACTCTGCATTAGTCATCATTTTACAAGCCATATTTTGCTCGGTTGACCTGGATGAAGATGGTTTCTTGAATCGCCAGGAGTTTGATTTATTTGCTGAATACGTATTAGGAGAACATGCTGAAGAATGGTCTGTGAAAATAGATGGTACAGTTTTACTTGATTGCTGTTTGTGTGATCCAATTACTTCTCTGTGATCCTTAAATGTCCTTAATTCATTAGAAAATGTTTCTAGCTCTTAAAATATTTGCCTTTAAAATTTGAGTTTAGAATTTTTATTGGGTACGAAGCAGGGTTCCCATTAAAGGTAAAAGGGGTAAGAAAATCTCACCATCTGTTAAAATTAGAGTGAGATTTTTTAAAATTGCGAGAGATTTTTTTAAAAATCTTATTATTCCATTTAACAGAGGTGACAAAGTCACGAGTAAATCCCTCGTCAAAATATTTTTTATGTAAAATCATTTTTCATGAATTTCCAGTTAAATTCCAAACATGATTTTCATATCCAAGCATTAATATATATATATATATATTTTTTTTTTTTTTTGCATTGGATCTTATGGCACTGAAACAGATATTCTACTTTGAAAAAATGTTTCAATTTTAAAATTTGCCGCCCTAGGTGGCCGCCTACCCCAGGAACTGGGCCTGATGCTGGGACCATCAAAATGTGTTCAGAATATCGGGGTGTTTACATTAGGGATTGTTTAGATTCAGTAAAAAAAGCACACATAAAGAACAATTGAAATATGTTCTTTCAAACTTACCATTTGCATACTTTTGCCAGTTTAGTGTTAAGCGGAAAGTTTTAATACATGATTATTATTTCTAATTCATTAATTTATGCGATACTATCAGTTAAGAGCTATGAACCTATCAAGCTTTCCAATACATAAGAAGAATGATATATTAACTAAATGAACTGATGGAATAAACAGGTGGCTCTTACTTTCAAGTGTCACTGTTAATAGTGGTGGGTTTGAATTTGGACCATCTATGTGCCAACATCACCAGTATTTCTGTTGGCAGCAACTCTGAAAAGCAGTTTCCAATATATGGCATTTTTTATGACCTTTATAGCAATAAGTTGCTATGCAACTGAGAAGTGCTATTTTCGCCTTTGTTTTACTTTGTTCATTTATTTACCTCTTTTTGAAGTTTTCCTTATCAGAAGGATTTTTTTAAAACATTTTTTAAATGAATTTTCTTTTTAAGTGAAAATTTAAAAATGTCTTGAAAGACAATAAGCAACATCTGTAAATTCTGCCAAAATTTTGAAAAACAGAGGAATCTCAAAAATGTTGAAACCCCACTGGACAAAGAAGTGAAACAAAAGTAAATAATGAACTTTCTTAGATCTGTTAACATAAAGTCAATTGCTTAAATTCACATATGCTGTTATGTATTTGACGGAATTCAATTATTGTTGGTTAGAAATTGAAGATTCCAATAATATTTCAAATTATAAATGCTCAAAAGAGAGAATTTCATTTAAAAGGTTTACTATAAACCGTAATCAATAGATATGGTTTGATTTGGATATAAGAATTTCTTTTACATTTATGTTTTTCTCTAACTAGAACTCAAAATTATTATGTTTCAGATCGACTATCTTTCAGTGAATTTGTTGAGGAGTGCAAATTTGTCTTGGAGACGGATCCTTCTAGATTCTTACACATGTTCCAGCAAATGGGAATAGATGGCTCTTTGAAGCAAAAGAATGTTAGTTTTTTCATTATACAAGTTATAGCTTCAATGTAATATATATATATATGTAACTAGCTAATCGAATATGATAAAGATGAGAGCATACAACTTTTTAACATAGAAATGCAAGATAGATAAATCTGTACTGAACGAAAGTTTTCTTGTTTTGATGCAACTCTGAAATCGCTTAATTATTATTGACAACAATTTCATATTGGGGGAAGGAGGTGACATTTGTTTTCTCTTAAAAAATCAATTAATTCTAAATTAGTGCTAAAAGTGTAAATGCAAGAGCTGTAGAAGCACAGATTTAGATTTTCTTTATATTTATCAGTAAGTAAAATGCTGTATGACATGATTTAAAAAAAATATTCCCTAAAATTTATTCTAATGATGTTTTCCTGAATAATGCCATTTATACAGAAGTAAATATGTACTTTAATTTGTTTTAAGAATTTAACAATTAATTTATATTTTCAAGGAAACAAAGTTGTGGGATGTGCTACTGAAAGCAAGAGATAATGTCTTTTTAAATTGATTAAATGAATTTAGGAAAGAATTAAATCCGATTTTTTGGTGTTTGTTACTCTACAATCGTTAAAGGAATATTACAATGTGACTTAGCGTCATTAGAAATTTCTGTTTATCCCACTTCAGAGACAACTGTTTTTGAAGATTTAAGCAGATTGTCATTTTTCACCTTTTTTTTTTTTTTTGTAAATCATGGTTTTGAACTTACATGTTGACAAACTGATTGAATTTCCCAAATTAATGAATAACATGTTGTTCAGAAGAAAACTAGAAAATGCTATTTTGTGATTAAATTTTTATAAGTGCAAATATATATTATATTGCTAGCAAGTATCACTTTACTCAAAATTTTGAACTCGAAAGGTAAAGTGGATAATACGGTAGTTTGTAAATTGTATAATATCATAACAAAATTCTTTTCTTTTGACCATTCTGAGAGAACTAGTATCTAAGGCATCTTCTTTAGCCACCCGTGCGACCTGAATACTGGAGTTGGTTGACCCATGCATACATTTTTACATGTTATGTGTGTTTTAAGTTCTTATGGAATTATGACCTCCTATCTCACTTTTTGTGGGGCGCTACTGTTTGGGTAACAGTTGTGTGGTGGGGTGCAGTATATTTTCACGAGCAAGTTAAAGCTCTGGGCAGATTTGTTTTGTTTAGATGCCTTCCAAGCTCTGATTTGCTGAGCAATACTTTTAAGTTTCTAAAACTGGAAAGAAATAATTACATTTGGGTTGAAAATAAAAATAATGAAAATAGAAAAGGTTAATAGATGGAGAAATATTGCAAGTAGTAATTGCACACCCGTGTTTCGAGGTTCCTTGTAAACCTGAAGCATGTATATGCAGTTATTTGCAAAGTTTGTGCTTTAATGTTGTACGAATTATCATAAAAATTATACAAAACATTAATTTATAAATCCTAGAATTGAATTTATTTTTAAAAAAGTGATACAAAAAAGTGAGGATTAGAAGTGGAGGAAATTGAAACGAAATCGTACAACGCATTCATCTTTTCTCATTTTTTGAGGAAGCCAAGCGACATCAAGTCATTAGCAGCTCCCCATTCATGCAGTTGTCGCTATCACTTGCTAAATAGCTATCGGCTAGAAGAAAGGGTCTTCTTCGGGGAGGTCTCGCAGTAGGGTGTCTTCTTCTACCCACCACCCCTGAATTCGCAGAACTCGGCCGGGTACGGGCGGGCTCGGATCTAAGTTACAAAGCCGTATACGGCCGGCCTCGGTCTTAAGGAGTTAAAATGTTACCAAATTTGCGAGAATCATTTTGGGAACCTTCGATAATACTCCCCCTTCTTACTAATTTTTTATTATACAAATATTGGCGCCAGATGCAGAGATACTTTTGGTCAAAATAAAATGGCGCTATACGGTTTCAACCGAAATGTTTCCAAAATAAGTAGTAAAATTTGGCGATTGTTTGAAATTGTGCAAAAATAAAAAATTATGGAAGTTATTTTGCTCTTTATGGATTTGCCTTATTTAGTTGCTGGATTATTTTACACAGTAAAAAAAGTTTTTAAAAAAGATTCTTCGATTGGCTATATTTTGTTTCATGGTGTAAGCTGAGAAACATTATTACGTAGCCTTTGGCTTCAAAAACAGCGACAGTTGGAAAAACTACCAAATGCATCAGCTACTGAAGCTTTCTGCAAAAATTTTCGCGATATTTCTGCTGATTGATCGGATAGTGAGTAAGTGTCCAATCGGCATAAATAATAATAAAAAAAAACATTAATTACATTTAAGTTCCATTTAAAAGGAAAATGATCAGCCAAATCTATTTTATTTTTAGCCAATCTTGTGGAAAAACGTTACTTTAAGATTTGACTTGAGAAAAGCCTCAAAAAGCCAGACGAAACACAAAAATATTCAACAATACAACAATTCTAGCTATCGACTGGGAGTTGAGATGATACACTAAATAATGAATTGGATTGATGAAAGCCTTCGAACAGGGAACAAAAAAGCTCATTACTCGTTTTTTATACCACTTAGAAACTTCGAACAGATGTTATCTTCAGCAGAAAAATTAGCGCTTTCGATAGACACATAATGTTAATATGTGCCCGTTTTTTTCTACCCCCATATTGAGGCATTTGTGCGAAAATTTGGACAAATTAGAATAAAAAAAGGAACTATCAATCGGATTTTTTTCGAGCTGGTCTATAAACCTTCCCAATACCAAACTGAACAAACGGTGAAAGTTTCAGCCAAATCTGCCGGGTAGTTTCTGAGATCTTAGGGAACAAATTTACCAAACTCCATTTTTATATATATAGATATGAAAAATCCTTTGCTAGGCCTTTTCCATATTAAGTTCTGTTCACTTATATGTCAGCGCGTATGAGTCACAGACATTATTTATTACACACTTAAATGCTTCTCATACCATATATGGTTATGTTCTAGGCTCAGATGTGTTTTCCCTTAAAGTTCCTACCAGACACTTTTTTTCTCTCCAGACTTAAGACAGCCTCTGTCTGCGGTGCAAAGCCCAATAATATTTCGTTATTGCAATCTGCTCCACCTATATAGATCACGTGAGATCACATGATCGAGGGATAATTATCTGTAATCTCTTAATGATATTCCCTATATAAAAATCGTGGCACAACTAAACAAGTTGGTTAGTTAAAAGAAGTTCCTGCTGGTATATTCTATGTAAAAATAAAGATATTGTAAATGAAGCTTTGTCCTCTTCCTACGTGTTGGATTATCACGGCACAACACTGCAACTTGCGAAAATCAAGATTCGTAATAAGAACCGAGCAGCGGTTCTTACATATATATATATATATATATATATATATATATATATATATTTTATGGATTATCATAATTTATATGACCTGTTGAGGGCAAGTGGTTATTTTTATAATCTGTATTTACACCGTCTGAAATTAGTCTTAACCTTATTCTACTTCTGGCGAAATTAGCTTAAGTCTAGGTTCAACCATTTGCTTATAGACTGTTACCCTAAAACGAAACAGCAGTAGAGTGTTGTGTAAAAGTAACCATTAAACCATTCAATTATCCAAAAGAATCTTGTTTTGTTGACTTACACCACTTTTTCTCTCAACGGCTCATGTATTGATTGCATTTTTGTTTTAAAAATTAATGAGTGGATGGTATGTCATCATTATGTTAAATCAGGATTGAATGAAAAAGTGCCTTTACAGCTAAATCCATAGCAATTTTCCTTTGAGATAACACTATTGTATTTCATGGCTACCAACTTTCCAGGAAAATTCTGGGAACTCCTGAATTTCGAAACAGTCACCCAAACTATTTTTAAAAAGTTTTTGTAGAGTAAAAGTTATTAAGTGTTCAACCACCAGCTTTCTCTCAAAATCTACAACCTTTCAGTTTTTAAAAGTTGAAAATAGTAGTGATTCAGTTTTTGTGCCTTAAGAATTTCTTTTAATTCAATCTTTTTGCGGGACCTTCACGATCGAGTGGTCATGCTTGTCTGCCACAGTACAGGAGGTCAAGAGTTTAATTGTAGAGTGACCAATTCACAAAATAGAGAACAAAATAAAAGTTTTTAGGTACAAAAAAAATGTGTTATTGATGGAGCTTGGACATTTTATATTCCTTTCTGAAAATTTATTCTCTTGCTGTGACAGTAAAGTGAATTAAAATTTGTCACAAATATAGTCGGACCTCCATATATCGAAGTAGCAAATTTCCGGGAAAAAATATTTCATTACATAGAAATGATCTTGGTTTATCACAAAAATCTCCTAAACATTAAAACTAAAGCTAATTTTTGTATGAAACCGAATTTCTAATTTATAGGATCATCGGATTGTATGAAAGTTCATAATTAAAAACTTAAATGTGAAACATTTACTGAGCACCGATTAGTTTCTAAAAATCAACTGTAATGCCGTTTCATGTTTTTGAGGGAAAGTTTTCTGTAAGTTTCAGTGCTTTTATTATGGCTTTCCAATTTCTCATAATAGCAGGCACTCTGCTTGCGGAAATACTAAATTTTGCGCCTTAATACATTTCTATTCTTCAGCAATTCAACTTGATTTGTAACATTAACTTGGAAGATTTTCACTGAAGCTAAAAAAACTAGGAACGATAATTAATAGACAATAGGGTTAGCTTGAAACTGATTTTACTGTGTTACTGGTTGCAACTAAGATTTGAAATAAACTTGAGGAAGTTTAAGAACTCCAGAACCAAACAACGACTTATCTACGCACCCCTCAACCCCAGATTCCTTGTTAGTTTTGTAGCAACCTTTAGTAAATATAATTTTGTCTCCTAACCTTCATTTTTCTCATGTGACAAACATAGTACAGTAAAAAAAGGGGTCGGACCCAAACATCCAAAAAAAAGGTTTAAACCAGTTGCAAATTTTTTATTACCCTCCCAATAAGAACAGGTAAAAAGTCCCCCCCCCCCCCCCCTCCATTGTGCTTTGGGTTTCGGAATGAGGGAATCTAAAAATTGTTGTTTTGGGTATTTTTTGGATTTTTAGAGTAAATTTCAAGTGGGAATATTATGTTATACTAAATTTAAAAGCCTGAAAATAAAGGTGTGTGCCCCCAAAGAGGGATGATACAACCCACCAATGCTGCAAAACCCCCCTATCCCCGTAAAACAAAGCAGTACACCCCCCACACCCCTCCATACATTTCAAGTGGAAATATTATTTTATGCAAAGTTAAAGTTAGAAATCAAGTATGTCCATCCTCCAAGTGCAATGATGCACCTCCTCCCTAAGCTATTGCACCCCCTCCAAATAAAATAGTACTTCCATCCCCCCTCCTTTCCATTTCAAGTAGAAGTATTATTTCATGCAAATTTAAAATGCATTATATCAGGACTGTCCATAAGAACAGTAGCTCATCTCCCAAAACAAAATTATATACCTAATGATTATCCCCCCCCCCCCCCCCCTCCCCTCTCTGATGGCACATTTGATTAAATGGTCAGAAAAGTTATGTTGAACTGTTTTTTTTTTCACCCTTTTACCATATTGCTTTTTTGCAGTATTTAAAATCAAAATTTTTAGTTTGCATTATGACATGCATGCCTCAAATACTTCATCAGATTGAGATAAACTCTCCGTTAGAACTCGAGTTTTCAAATGATTTCTCCTATGCTTGTAACAAAAAGTCTTCGTTATCAAGAATTTTTTTGGAATCTAGATCCTCAGCAAAATTGTTATTGTTACAGCTATGTCTGACACAGTTTGTGCATATAGTTGAGCACTTCAGTCCACTTTCAGACTTTTCAAACATTCACTATATCCAATGAACCCCTCAGAGCAAGCATAAGATTTGACGTGCAGAAAGTCTTCTAGAGCAGAAGGCTTGGCTGTTGTAATAGAATGCAGATGATATTTCTGTGGTGCTGTCTCCTTCCTTGTACCCATCAAATAGCTTTCCCATACTTACAGGTGACATGTACAGTGCATTGGTGGCATATTTCCTTGAAGCTTGCAGATCATTACCAAAAAATATGATCGAGCAGGTATCTTCCATCTATTACATATATGATACCAGCTGTTTGTTCTGTGATGGTGGATGATTCTTTTGCTTCAGATAATAGCACTTTAACAATACATGATTTCTTTCCTTCTGAAACCAGATTCATCGAATACTTATGGAGGATCAGCGCATAACTCATGCTAGAAGTTTTTAGCAATTTATTATTCCATCTTTACTGTTCATACCATTCGGTGTAAAAGATGGTTTGGGCTTACACATCTTTACAGGTAGTAACTACTCTCGTAACAGAAGCTAGAGACTTACTATCTGACCACGGATTGTATGGAAAGATAAACATCAGTTTTACCGCTGGAAATGGAAGAATCTATTATTGTCAGCTTTTGCTGAAGCAGAGTCTCATTCAAATGAGCGGAATATGTGCATCAAATTTTTACTTTCCCCTTTATTCACATAGATTCGTCTTATCTAGATGTTTGGGAATTCCACGCAATTCATGGTTGGACAGTAACTGCTTACCTCCTTTACAAAGAAATGCCACTTGTTTGCCTTCAATATCCTTTGATGTTACTACCCCAACATTAAAGGCCTCATCACAACGGATTGTGATCTCTAAACTGGGAGACAAAAAGATGTAAATATTTAGCATTCTACTGTTGTATTGCTCATTGCTCTCATCAAGACTTGTTCTATGGTTGAATCACAACAGGTTCTGGACTACCTAAATTTGACACTGTTTTAGATTGATGGATAGCAGATGTTTTAGCTGATGTTTGATGTGATCAAATTTTTTTTTTATCTCATAATGTACTCAAAAGTTTTAAATAGTGTTGCAAGTATATGTGCGCATATTTCACATAACCAGCTGCGTAAAAGAGAGGCAGCTTGGTGTTTGGAAATGAGAACCCCACTGACTTAGAGGGTGCAGAACTGCAACATTACCCGTCTCACTATTGGCAATTTCGGTTTACTCCCCCTTACAATGATGGCAAAAGATTGTAGAAAAGTCGAAGTAAATTAAAAAGAAGGAGAAAAACTTCAGTCAATTTGGAATTTTTTTTATGCTGCACAGGGATTTTGTTTTAGATATCACTTCAGTGCTCTAAACAGTTTAATAATTCCAGTCACAAATAAATTGCTTACTGAGCTCGCTTAGATCTTTTAGAATTATCCTTCTGACATTACTATATCATTGTGTGGCATTTTGTACTTTGGAAAAGTTTAAAATCAGTTACACTTTTTCATGAACTTCACTGCAGTGGTTGATTTTAGAATTCAAATCTGCGCCATGGACCCCCCCCCCCCCCTCCCTGCCTGTGCACTCTTGTTAATTAGAATTTTTTGCTGTGAGAGTTTATTATTTTACTATTATACGGTCTGGTTACTGCGACTTTTCAATATTTTTTTTAAGTAATAGAAATTATTTTTATTTAAAAAAGAGGATTATTTTGCCCCCCCCCCCCCCTTTTTCCCCCAAAACTTGACACGCAAAGTGCTGGGACTTTTTACCCCTTCTTGCTGAGAGGGTAAGAAATAATTTGCAACAGGTTTCAACTTTTTTCTTTTTGAAAGTTTGGGTTTGGCCATTTTTTGGCATAATTTTACTATACTTACAGTTTAAAGTGGAAAAAAAAAAAATCTACGAATGTCTTGAAATTTTTTTCAATATATAGAGATTTTTTGGATGTATAGAAACAATTTTTCTATGTAATGGACATGGAAATTTGCTGGGATTTCGGTATATAGAAAATTTTCATACCTGGAAGTTCTAATTATGGAGGCTTGACTGTAGTAACAATAATATTTTGGAAAAGAAAAGCTTCATTTCAATTCAAGAAGGTTTATGTCAGCCACTAGTAGAGCAGTTGGGCTTCCTGTTATATGCACTCTACTGTGAAAAGTGGCACATTCACAGAAGATGTAGACAAAATAATCTGACATGGTAGAATAATGCTAACAAGAAGAATAAAAATGCCTATTTGACTTTAAAGCAACTCAAAAATCTAACTTGGCAGAAATTTTGGTTAGAATTTTTCCCTTATGTAATCAGTATGAGTGTGAATTAGTTAAGGTAAAGACTAGATTTTTATCTTGAAAATAAATAAACTGACAATGGTTTCTGTTTCAGGCGCAGTCTTTCACGTTAATAATCAACTCCACTTCTTCTAAGTTGGCTCTGAGACCTTTGTCTATAGCAGCATACAGCAGCCTTGCAGAAAAATATTTTAAGAAAATAGCTGTAGAGAAAGGGTCCTCGAAGAAAGTGAAGAATATGAATGATTTGGTGTTATATACTCACAAGTTACCACACAGAGCAACAATGGTTATCCAAAATCAGGTTTGTTTTATTTTAGTTTTGACATTCATCATAATTTGTCAGTCCAATCAGCAACAAGAATGATTATGTGTGAAGTTTTTAACAGTACAATCTCAATTTGATGCAAATATTAGCTTTTTATGCGCAATTTATTCACTGTTTATACTAAAAAAAGCTATTGGATAAAAACTTTTGAGTATTTTTACCAATTATGGATATTAAATGGTCAGCTTAAAACTTTTTGCATATCATTTATGATAAACAGAATGGATAAAATGCAGGGACAACTTTGATGGAACTGTGATGGCAGAAAAACAACTTGTGTAAAATTCTCTCTCTCTCTGTTTTTTAAATTTAGCTTCAAATAGAGTTTAAAATATGTTTTTATAAATAAACTTGTGGTACCCGCACGGCTTTGTCCGTAATAGAAAAATTAAAGATCTTTTGGTTTGCCTGTATATTTACAAATAATGTATGGTGAATTTTCTCGCCAATTAGCTTGTACCCATGTTACTGTTCCACGTTATGATAATTTCGTATCTAGCCAATGAGCTTGTGCCCATGTTCGGTTCCATGTTATGATAACTTCGTAATTTACTCGTCATTCTTATGATAATTTTGTTCTTAAAATTAAAATTGAAAAAGAACCACATCGAATTTTCGAAAAATCTCTTTGAGGTGCACACCCCCATGCCACAAACTATGCCAAATTTCATGAAAATCAGCCGAACGGTCTAGGCACTATGGCGCGTCACAGAGATCCTGACAGACAGAGAGACTTTCAGCTTTATTATTAGTAAAGATAATAAAACTGGGCTGTCTGGTGTACTGGATGTAGTTCTGCCTTAGCCCTGGCTGAGGTGTGGTAACTTACTGCCTAATAGGAGAGTGTGCAGCAACGAGCATTGCAAACTTGTGACAGTGGGAGTTTCACTTTTGATTGCTTAGTATAGCTGCACAGCGTCAAACGACAGTTCATGCATTTCATTACTTTCTACTCCAACAAAAAAATACATCTCAAATTCAAAATTAATGATTAAATATATGTATATATTTTGAATTTTATTCGCATTTATTTTGAATAATTCCTTTTATAGGCTCATTGTAAAGTAACTGTTCAGCTAGATTGTACCAAAAGTACAAACTGCCAAAGCCACAGAAGAAGTCTAAATCACTCAATCCAAATTAAACCAAGAACAAGTGTTGTAAGTACACAGTTTGTAATATATTCTTTCCAGTCTAGAGAGTAACTAATACAGTGAAGCACCGTTTATACATTTCTCTTTTATAAGTTTTTATCATTTATACATTTTTTTAATTCGGTCCCTGCAGAGTTTAATACGTATTAATGTATCCTGCTGTAAGTTTTTTTTTCATTTGTATGCTTTTTTCATACAGCCCATTGACACATGCCTGTATTCTTATTAATATGTTATACTGCTAATAGGAGACAAACAGAACTGTTTATAGGGTATAGAAAAACTAGATAAAAAACCAAAATCACAAGAAAATCGAATACACCGGTTTTGGAACTCCAAGAAAACCTTTCTTGGGTGAATATGAAAGAGCCAACATAGTAGTGCACAAAAACCTCTTTATCAATTAAAAAACTAAAAGTCAGTATCAAGATATTGCTCAGAAAATTTTGCATTAACAATTCGCATTGTATACCTGAAATAGTTTCTGTATATTCTTTTTACAGACTGCGTCAAAATGTCGAATAATAATTTCAATTTCAATGCAAAGGTGATGTGCTTTCTACCTGCATAGAGAAGGTTAAAAAGCATTATAAGTGCATGTTTTTCTGTGAAATTAGTGATGCAATGCTGTGTCCGAAATACTCAAACAAAACAGTTTAATGTGAAAACAAACTTACTTATGGGATTTTATTTTCAAAAGCAGTTTAAGCCTCAAAAATACATGAGTTAAGTTTGATTAAAACTATTTTGCAACTTTCCAAAAAAAAAAAATGACAGTTAAATCTAAAACCTTATTTTCATGATGAAGCCTTCTCGTGATCAAACATCCCAATCAAAAGTATGAATTGATATTTATAAAGGCCAAAGCTTTAATCACATAAATATAAATATACCATATATATGAAAAAAAAAAAAGCCTTTGGGTCTTAAACTCTTTGAAACGAACTGTAAAATGGCAATGTCAAACAGTTCCAATGGTCAATAACCAGGGGTGTGCACAGAAATTTTGGGGCCCGTCACAAATGACTTTTTCGGGCCCCCTCCATATTGTTAACCCCAATATTTCACCCCTTTTTTAAAAAAATATTGGGCCTCCTTCAAGCTCGGACCCGGGCCAACAGGTGTCTCTTCTCCCCCCCCCCCCCCACCTGTGCAAGCCCCTGGTAATAATTGCAACCAATTTGCTAAAAAAAATACCTAGTTTTGTATTTTTCCTAGTGTCTGGTGGCTAATGTGATTAATTTAAATGTGCAAGATATAGTGAAATTATTAATTTAAAAAAAAAACTTAAAACATTGGAATGAAATGTATCAAAATGCTTCATTATATTTTTCAACAAACAATTTGACTTTTGTTTTGTTTTTAACATGCTTTTATTAGCTTCACTTGTATGTTTGTGAGTAACTCTCCTTTGGACTAAGAGCTAGTGGCTCATTTCTGTTAGTACATTCCACCACCTAATGAGCATTCGTGGCTGAGCGGTCTAAGGCACGGGTCTTCTCTGACGTCCACCTCCGGGAATCATTGGGCTTGCATTCTAATCCCGTCTACACCAAAATTAAATTTATAATCTTGCAACTCAATTTTCGCCCACTTTTTGTGATCGGTTTCTTTTTAAATTTGGAATGCATTTTCAGACCCGATGACAATGCAATATTCTATAGTCAAATTAATTTGTTAATGATAAGTTATTAGTTTATTCTAATTAACACCCTTTTATTAGCTTAACTTGTATGTTTGTGGGTCCAACTTTCCTTTGGACAAATAGCTAGTGGTTTATTAGAATTACTTACAACGTACAAATCAGAGCTGCAGAGTGTAACAATGTTAGCACATGAATTTACCAGAAAGCATTCAAAATGTCTGATGCAAATAATGCAATAGAATACTAAGATACATTCCATTATAAAAGTCTAACATACGCACTAAGATTTCATTTAAGAGTTACAAGTGTTAGCAATATTTAGTATCTAAATCTTATTTGAAAAAAAAAAGAAAAAAAAAACATTAATAAGGTCTTTATATTTTTCAGAAATAAAAAATACAAACAATTAATTTTCAATTGTTTGAGTACGAAAACTAGAATCGTAAATCCACAATCTTGGTGGTGTCCATCCCTTTATGAGTCCCCCCCCCCCCCCGAATTAGAATCACCCAAAAAAGACCGCTTTAAAATACCCTCCCCCCTAAAAATGTCTATAGCGTAGTCTGCCTAACCTCCCCCCCCCTCGTGAATCATCAATGATAATTCATACAAAATAAAATAATAGTTTAAAAACTAAAAAAGTACGCTTTAGTAGCAAAATGAACTAAAAAGTTCAAAATAATCTTTGGATGACAAGTATATAAAGTAATTGACCAAACACTTAATTTTACTGTAACACAAAAAGCGTGGGGGAGGGGGGGGGGCTGCTTATCAGTTGTCTTAAATTTCTTCCACTTGTTATCCATGCAAAAATATAAACTTTTTTTTTTTATCACAGTAAAATTAAGTGTTTGGTCAATTACTTTTTATACTTGTCATCCAAAGATTATTTTTAACTTTTTAGTTCATTTTGCTACTAAAGCATGTTTTTTTAGTTTTTAAACTATTATTTTTTACTTAAAGATAATACTTTATTTTTATGACACTCGAAAGCCACGATTGTTATTCTTATGAAGATTTTTGATTTGCAGTGTAACTTTGATTATCCAAAGCATTTGAGACCAACTGCTATCAGAAAGCCCAAATTTTCGGATAATCCAGAGAACGCTTCAATTTTACTTTAATTACATGTGCTCTTTTTTTATAACACTATCCCAATTGCTTCATAAGTAGTAAAGCTGTTGCAAAATATAAGCTAAGATAAAGTAGTTACTAGAGTTTTAATTTTAAAATGCCTTTAACATGCACTTTGTGACTCTGCAGAGGGTTTAGTTTAGTTTGCAGCAGTTTTGATTGTGCTTTAAAAATTGTGTCAGCCATTAAGGTTTTATTGTATAATATATATATATATATATATATATATATATATATATATATATATATATATATATATATATATAATCTTTTTTTTTTTGTTAGAGTTAAATAATATGTATGAAGTGCTTAAAAGGAATGTACAGTGCTTAAAAGCAATTTATTTATTCTTAAAATTGTTTTAATTACAATAATGCTCCCTTTTATAGATTGGACATCATCTTTTTCCAACAACAGTCTCCCAACCTTGGTCTGTTGTTTGCACTGCATCTTTGAATTAACTTTTACTGTGCATAACAATTTGTATTATAGTAATAGCAAAACAGTGAAATGTTTTGTCCTTTGTTTATAACACGCTTTCCTGTAAAGAAAAGTGCAAATAAATTTCTGTCCTGTTTTACATGAAACATAACATTTATTTAAGGAGAGAAAGGGGTTTGTCTGCTTCAATAAATAAATAAATAAATAAATAAATAAAAAACTGTTTAAGTTTATGATTAATTTGAATTCTGAAATTTTGAATTCAAAATATGTTTTTCGTAATCATAATTGCGACTAACTCATTGGTTACTACCCTATAGAAACGGGTCCTGTCCCTCCACTTGGGCGGTTACATGAGTACAGTTGTGTATGTGTATATGTAGGCTTGTGTGAGTGCGTAGACTTGTGTGTATGCACGTTGGCGTGTAAAGGCGTATGTGTATGTGTATAAAGGCGCTTGTGTGTATGTGTATGTATGCATATGAGCGTGCGTGTGTGTAGGATATGGACGCCACTGACCATGGGATGTGGGTTCCGGGAGGGACTCGTGCCTGCAGAGAATGATGCGGTTGAAAAAGGAACCAAACGTCAAGGAAGGTCAAGTAAAACCGATTAGCAATCGTGATTGCTCAAAAAAAAAAATTGGTTCATTTTAAGTGAGCTTATGAAATACTTCAAAAGAATAAGGAGCATTATGCAAGAGATGGGCAGTTCAAGAAAATTAGCCATAAATTGGGAAAAGCAGAACACTATTTCAGGTCATTCCATGGAATAGCAGACATTTAGTTCTGCATGTGAGAGCTCTATATTTCATTTTGAAATGTGTAGTAAAAATTTAAAAAAAAATTACCTAAGAAATCACGTGTACAGTAAACTCTCATTGTTCATCAACGTTCTTTCTCAACTTTAAAAAAAAAAAAAAATATATATATATATATATATATATATATATATATACTATATATATATATATATATATATATATATACAGTAAAACCTGTAAAGTTGACCACCCTTGTAAGTTGACCACCTGTCTATGTTGACCACTTTTGTCAGGAACGGAATTAGTCCTATCTCATATAATGAAGGAAAACCTCTGTAACTTGACCACCTCTCTATCTTGACCACCTGTCTATCTTGACCACTAATGTTCGCCAAATTTGGTTTGGAGTATTGTAAAAAACCCTTTGTAAGTTGACCACTTGGTTTATTTTTTTTAACTTTCTTCAGCAAATTATTTTATTTTATTATTTATTTATTTATTTATTATTATTTTTTTTATAGCTTTCCAAGAATTTTTTTAATGCTTTGATGACATACTAGCATTTTACTAACTAAACAGCAGCATAAAGCTTGTGCTGCTCTTTATTCTCCAAACTTGTTTTTCATTTGTTGTTATATTTGAGATAGCTTTTTGTACTCTGTTCAATGAAAATAGGTGTCAGTAAAAGAGTTCAAAGTCTTTTCTTTCAGTTGCAATACGTTGTGGCAACACAGAAATTCTGCTAAAAAGATCAGGCCCGGATCTGTACATTTTGGGCCCCCTGCAACAAAATATATAGGGCCTCTCCCTAGTGGCCAGCAGTGTCTATTTGAAAAGCGATAAACCTTAGATCTACTTTTTTTTTCTATTTTTCCATCAAATTCTAGGGCCGTTAGCCCCTTTAAGGACGCGGGCCCCTCGCACTGCGGGGGATCTGGGCCTGCTAATGAGTAATGAGAAAAGTTACATGTTTCTGGTGCAAGGGATTAAGATATAGGATATTTTAATTTTGCCTTTATGAACTGGGAGAGTCGAGCTTGTTGCTCTTTGTACTATAAGTTTTACATAAAAAGGCTTCAAAAAAAGTTAGCTGAACTTGAGATTAATAAAAAGTATGAAATATTAAAAGTAATTGAAAATGGAGAAAGCCAGAGAAAATTAGCTGGCGTATATGGGATTTCTAAAACTACAGTGTCTAATATAGTTTAAAAACAAGGGGAAAATAACAAAAGTATTTGAATAGTATTTTAATTATTGTTTCACTTTCAATAATGTTAAACAATGGAAGTGGAGCTGAACAGAAAGAGTAAGGGTGAATTCCTCAAAAAATGAATACATATTGCAAGAAATGACAAAAAAAAAAAAAAATTTACCGCCCTTTATAAGTTGACCACCTGTCTAAGTTGACCGCCAAAGTACTGCACCGCGAGTGGTCAACTTACACAGGTTTCACTGTATTTATATATATATATATATATATATATATATATGTCTGCAATGATTAACCAAATGTAGATACATGCACCCATTTTTACTTTAAAAGCGAAAACACAAGTGTGAGACTTTCATATTCGTTCTCTCCCCTCCCTTCCAACGACATCAAACCTTCCGAGGTCACTTGAACTCTTGAACCTGACTAGTTGAATTACACTGTTTAATGATTAGACAAATGACCAGATCAGTCTCGCAGTGAGTTACTGTTCCTAAGCTAGGCTAAGATTTTTTTTTAGAACTACATGTAATATAGCAGACAACCCGGTTATCACATCCAGGGACTGCAGTTTCGTTCTTACAATGGCTGAGCCGTCTGGGTGTGTACCAAATGTGTCTTTCAGTAACCCAGACTGCCGAGTCCTAATAAGAACAAAACTGCAGTCTCTGGATGTGATAACCCAGTTGTCTGGTCTATTGCATGCATATCAGTTTTGTTCAAAAAGAATTCCCCACCCCAAGCATATACAATTTTGATTTAAGGTAGCTTGATCTGTTTCAGTTAGTATGTTTGTAAAACTTGCTCGCGTATGTGTGTAACATGGGTGCAAGACCTTCCGTCTCAGGACGGATTTCCGTCTTGGACAAAATTTCCGAGACGGAGGTTGGGACGGAAAGAAATTCGACGACTTTCTTTCAGTTTTTACTTAAAAAAGAAAAATTGAGTGTTTGAAAAATATGCTTTAATATTACTGGACCGTACCATAACCACGAATTTACATCGACATTCTCTCGGTTTTCCGCCATGGGCTTGTTTTGTTTGCAACGTTCTTTTGGGGGAATGGCTTTTCGACTCACGCCGTTTGACTCTTTTTAGGTATAGCTCTGTTATTTCCAACTCACTGCATTGCAGACCGATGAGTTGCTCGCTTTTCTCCCTGATTTTTCGAAATAATCGGCTCTAGTTAAAAATTTAGCCTTTTCTCATGCTATTTTCGATCATCCTTTGGTTTTTTTTTTTTTCCCCCATTTGCGGGGTTTTTTTTTTTAAATTGTTTTGCAAACTTGACACGCATAAATGAAAATTATGTACGCACTTAAAATGTCTTAAGAGTTGAATCTGAATCACCGATTGAGAGTGATTGCTCACAAGATGAAATGTTTTCGCCACAGAAAGGGCGTCCACATACCAGGTAAAACGGAAACTATCAGGGATTTTGATGATTTCAATGAAAATGGGAATTTTGGAAATAATTGAGGGGAAATTTCAAGCTGGTTGGAAACACCGATGGACAACCGTTCCTGCATTTTTGACAAAGACTTGAGGAATCACTAAATTTCAGTGTCATTGAATCTAACTCTCGCTAGAATGGAAATATGGGAGGGGGGCGGGGAGAGGAGAAAGGAAAGGAGAAAAATAAGGGCAGCACGAGTTTGCGAAAAAGCGCTGCTCTTGCAAAGAGGGTTCGCAAATTAAACCACGATACTGAGATCTTAAAACGTTGATATCTTGGACAATCTAAGAGGGGGGGGGGGGGGGATACTCAAGGGTTACAGTATAAAATATCGAAAAACTGAATTGAAAGCCATTTTTGAAGCTAGGAGTGGTTCGATATTTCTCCTCTGCAAACTCTTAAAAATTTAAAAGTCAAAAAGTTTTAGGCTGTTATTAATGATGTAAAAGTGGGGTGGGGGAAATTAAAAAAAAAAAAAATCAAAAACTGATGTCTTAAAAACACTAATTTAGGCAATCTTTGGTGAATTTATGAGAGATGGTTTTGGTGTTTTAACATGAAAATTTTTTGTAGCTGATGTATTAAAAACTATTTCAGGCTATAATTAAATGACTTGAGTGAAATGACATTTCGGACTCTCTCCCGAAAAGAGTTTGAAATTGAAGTCTTAAAACTTTTAGGCTGTCTTTGGCAATGTCAAGAGGGAGGGAGGGGGCTCTTTTTAGGTGGAATTCCGAAACTGGAGTCTCAAAAGCGCAACTTAAGACCGTCTTAGGGTTCGGGGTTCCCCTTTCCTAAAAAATATTCAAAGCTGAAGTATTCAGAACTCAGGCTTTAGGTAATCTTTAAAAGACTTAAGAAGAAGGGCATTTGAAGGCTTTCTCTCTCAATAAGTTTTAGAATTTAAATTCTTAAATCTTCGGTGATGAAAAGGGGAAACCGCAAATTTAAGTCAAATTTAGTGAACTTAGGAAAAAGAGTTCGGGGGGGGGGGGTCTCTCTTCCCGAAAATTTCTCCATGCTGAAGTATTGAAAAGCTATTTTGGCTATTTTTGAGTGAGTTAAGAGTTAGGGAATTCAGAGGTTTTTCTCAAAACATTTTCGAAATTGGAGTCTTAAAGCTTTGGGTTGTCTTTGGCGATGTGTGGAGGGGAATTGCTCTTTCAATAGAAAATTAAATTTTAAACAAAAACTTACAGAGCGTGTAGTAAACAATGAGAGGGGGAGAGGGATATTCCGCACCCCAGCCCGAAATAGTTTCGTTTCTGAAATTTTAAGAGCTTTGTTTTGATCTATCTTTGGATGACTTAAGGGGGAAGGGGTGTAGGAAGGTTCTTTCAAAAAGTTTCCAAAATTAAAGTATTAAAACTTTTAGGCTGTCATAAGTCATGTTTATAGGTAAGAGGGGTACTATTCCTACAAAACAGTTTAGAAACTGAAGTCTTAAAAATTGAAATTTAGGACATTTGTGGTGAACTCAGGGGAAGGGTTTCGGGAGTTCTCTTCCGAAAATGTTTTGATACTGAAAATATAAAGTGCCACTTTAGGCTATATTTGAGTGCCTTAAGAGGGATGTGATTCGGGAACCCATGCTACCTTATATAGACATTCCGATCAGAACTGATTTATGTTGCAAAAGTGAAAACCTTATGTTCTAAGCGATTTTATTGCTACAATAAAAATGTTTACGATCGGCAAAAACTAATGGTGGGGCTCTGCGAACGCTTTTACCCCTAACATTATCCATCGTCGTCTAAAATTGCGTTTTTTGGAACTTCCATTTCGAAATATTGCCGAAGGAGGGTTCCTGAACTCCATCCCTTCCATAGTGCATTCAAAAAGCGTATAAACGTTACGAAAGATGGAGTACAATTTCGTTTTTAAAACTTCGGTTTTGGTGAGAGCCCAGAGCGCTCCCCCCCCCCCTTTCTCTAATATTTTTGAAGGCTGCCCAATATTGTGATTTTTGGACTATTCAGTTTTAAATAATTGATGTAAGAGTCCCTGAACCCCTCCTTTCCCAGAACTTTACCAAAATGGCCTACCATAGCGTTTTTTGGACTTCAATTTGAAAAAATTTCGGGGGGAGAGCCCCCAGACCCCCCCCCCCCCCTCCACTTATTGCCGGATTTTAGATTTTTTGGAATTATGATGTCAAAACGCTTAAATATTACAAAGGGCTTAAAAATTAAATCGAACACAGATTCCAAAACTGGCATTGTTAAAATCTACAACATTTATGCACATAAATTTTCCTTAAGACTGCATGTGGGGGGGGGGGGGGGGGGGACTGAAAATATTTTCCGTCTTGAACACATCACCAAACTTGCACCCATGGTGTGTAATCCCTTTGCAATGATGGGCAATCCTTTTTGGCTTTTACATCCTTTTTTTATAAGCATTGTTATTGTTTGTAGCTACACTTCTGATGTATGCAAGTGTTAGATTTTTTTAGCTGTTGCATACTTTAGTAGCATTTTTTATGGCTCGATTTTGTGGATTACCTACAGAATTTGTTTATCCCCGGTTACTCTGATACCCTATTTTGTGGATAATCTAGAGTTGTATGCGTGATTTCTTAGGCAAAGAATGTTTGTTCAAATATTTTTATTTTCTTTTTTATCTAATATATTGGAAAAAGTATTGGATTCCTGAAAATTTTCAAATTTAGACGGATTTGCACCTTTTGAGTGTGCTGAGTTCATATCGACCATATGGAAAATGCGTCTGTCTGAGTTTTTGTGGCTCCCAAGAGCAAAAACTATCCCATGAAATCGAATGAAATTTGGTATGCATATGTGCCCCCATGTGAATTGGTGCCCATTAGATTTTTCCACCAGTTCCTCCAAAGGGGTGGAGCAATCTAATGTTTTCTCAGTTTTGCATGACTTGCTATGTTCTCAATTATAGACATAATTCTTATGCGAAATCTTTGCTGTTTCTATCAAAAATAAAATGTCTAGCTTGTTTTATTTGTACTTATAAAACAGAATCTATTAACAAAACTACGCAAAATGTCCCATTCCGTCACATAAAATGACCCTTTAGTAAAAAATGTGCTTCAGTTGAGCAATTAATTTCTTAAATGTATTGATGTTATATGTGTATTTACCGAATAATAAACCCCTTATTAACAAATTATTTTAACAGCGGGATTTTTTTTTTTTTTTTAAATTTGAGTTGGGAAATATTGGATTGTTTTCCAAATGTCATATCTATATTGTCTGAAATAGAAAAAGACTTTTCGTGGAATCCATCAGCAATTTTTGATGGGCAAAGGGGCAACCAATGAAAAGTGATTTTGATGAATAAAGCGATAATGAGACTCCCATTAAAAGGGTTACTTTTTGAAATGCTTTACATGGCCTGGAAACTGTAAAAACATATCTCATGCAGCAGGCTAAAAATGATACAGTATTTTCTTCTCTCCATAAAGTCAAAAGAGAACTATTTTGAGTCAAGTACCAAGGAAATTGTCAAACATCTATTACCCAGTAGTTTAAAATTTCAAATTAACTAGTGTGCAATAAGTCATGAAATGCTGAATAAAATGTTTCTAATTTAGTTTCACTTTGTAATTATGGATATTTTTGCGTAGTTGCTTATTAGGGGTTTTAGATATGGTAAGTGTAGTTTTTTTCTTTAATTTTTTTTTTCACACGCCGATATTACGAATAACCCCGATTTAACGTATAAAAGTTTAGGTCCTGATGAATTCGTTAAATCGAGGTCCAACTGTAAGACTTTTTTTTTATTTAATGGGAAACTTTTTCTGAACCTGGCAACTATTTTTTCAGGCTACTAAAGCTACTATTTTTAGTAGCAGAATTTAGCGACAGCCCTCTAAATGCCTTATGTATTAATTTTATTAGCCCAGTGGTTGG
>NW_026557859.1:0-59621 GCF_026930045.1 Uloborus diversus
TTACTTTACCCAACCTTACTCAATTAAACTACATGAGATCAGAGATTTTAAGTAAATGAACTTGTTGACAGTTTCAAATGTTAGTTACAAATCTTCAAAGAACAAAAAAAAAAATCAGAAGATTTATTTGTTAGTCTGCAATAGAAACTAGTTGCATCGCCTTTGCCGCATTTTGTAGTGTTAAAAAAACATTGACATCAGAACTTTTTTTATTTTTCATGGATAAACCTTAGGGTGGGTCGAAAAACACTTTTTTTTTCTAATCAGTTTCTAATAGCGCAGAAAACTTGCGCATTGGCTTCCTAATAAGGAGAAAAATGATTAAAATGTTTATAAATTATTTTTGAAATCGCGCAAGAGCCCTCAAGTTGAGAAAAAATAGAAAAATCGGCAGTTTTTAAAGACGCATATTTTTTTTCAAAAAATAATTTACTTCATTTCTAACAGAATAAAAAGAACACTTTGTAGCTAACTAAATGTACAGGAAAAACTTGGGGGCACATTGTCTATCATTTGAATTCGCGCAGAAAGCCTTAAAATACAATTTTTAAAATAAAAATTACATTATTTCAAAAATTCTTAAGTTGACATTAAGCTAAAAAAAATTAAACATCCGGTTTAATGTTTTACATACATTTATTTAATGCTGAAATGACTCAGGACTCACCACGTGCAGGACCGTTACTTCACATTTTCCGGGGGAGGGGTGCAAATTCAGTGGAAGTTTCAACGAAAAACAGTAAAAATCACGCCCACCCAAATGTAATTCATTTTTCAAAGCCGTAGGGGGGAGGAGCAATGTACCATCCCCTGACCCTCTAAATGACGGGCCTAATCACGTGAGAAAGCAAGCCGAGTCCAACTCACCACCCTGCCCAATCAATTAACGAATTTGATGATGTTATTCATTATGCTGAAGTGCTTTAAATTCGAATTCGTATCCAATGTTCTTGATCTAATTGTTATTTACTATGAAAGCCCTTCTCAATTTTCACGCTTACGACATTTTTCTTTAGCCTCTGTCACAAGTTTTGCTCATCTCTCTACTGTTGAGTATGTTATCAAAAATTCAAGTTATGGCAGGTCTTTGGCTTTCAATGAATATTACATTAAACATCCGTTTTAATGTTTTCTTTATTTTTCCATTATGTTAAAACGGCTCAGGACTCACTACGTGGAAGTAGCCGCAATTCCAGATCTCTCCCCCTCCTCCCCACCACACACCATACTCAATTTGTGTGTGATTTACCTGTTGAAGTTCTTAAAATTCTGAATTAGTAGCAAATTTTTCATCAAAGATCTTGATCCAAATGTTGTCTACTTAATAAATACATTTAGATTTTCATACCCACAAACTTTTCCGCCAGTCTCTGTCACAAGTTTTACACATGTCTCTACTGACAGAGTATGGCATGGAAATTTCACCTTTTCGCTGAAATTTAATACTTTGAGCTCATAAAAATTTCAACACGTGATCTAGCATTAGCTGTTAAGAATCCCAGACCACTTAGTTATTCCCAATGGTAAACTGTCGTAAATGAGTGTACGTTTGGTTTGATATTAAGATGCATTACACCATGAAAGACGGTCCGAAGCATACTACGATAAAGGTAATTCAATCAACAAGGCAATTACCGAATAAGAGTAAAAGAAATAATTTATCCCGTCATTCATAGAAATTCGTTCTTTTGTCATTCAGAGAATATGATGTATCGGGTGGAAATCATTGTTAATTTCGATGTGGTGTCAAGTGGTGTTAAAATTTGACGGACACTTGGCGATATATCGCCAGTCTTTTGGCCGCCAAGTTTTGTCGCCAACTTGACAAAAAAGTTGGCGATTTTTTTTTTAATTTTTATTATTTTAAAATCTGGTTTCAATTTGGCCACTGTTGGTGATATTTAGAGAGTAAACTATTGAATCATATTAAAACTGCTAATAACAGAAAATGACACTAAATTTGAGTAAAAGGAAGTCATGTGATGCACACATCAGCTCGTTTCTCAAGTAGTGGACTCTTGCGGGATTTAAAATATAACTTATAACTTTGTGAATTCAATTCCCGTTATAAGGAAGCTAATGCGCAAGTTTTCTGCGCTATTAGAAATTGATTAGGAAAAAAAGGTGTTTTTCGCAATGCCCCTAATATCCATAACATCGGCAGGGAAAGAAGTTGGACAGTATTTAAAAAGAGTACCTTTATCATACCGTATATTCCCATCGCCAAAACGATTGAAATTGCGCATATTGTATGATTTTTAACTTCTGATTAATGTGTGAAAGGTAAAATACTAGTACAAAACACCAGAATTACGGAAGGGGTCATTTTGACTCAAAATTATCATATTTTCTAACTGATCTTCAATCTTATATAATTAAAAACTGAGCGTATGTATTTATGTATGTCCGAGTTACTTCGCCCGAACACCAGATCGATTCGTAATTTTCCAGTTTTCATGTTTGGCTATTTAACATAATCGTCTGATAATAATTAGAAGGGCTATCAATCAAAAACTATTAATTATGACACTTAGATTTCGAAATAAAATCCTATTTTTCGAAGGCTTTCCTCCATTCAAAGCTCAGTGCTTCATCTCAACTTTCTGCAACAATGCTTTTGTTGAAATTAGAAAATCATTGAGAGGAAAGATTTGTTGCCATTTTTGTTTCTCAAATATGAACAAGTAAAATTCTTGCTTTTTTTTTTTTTTTTTTCAATTCTTTTCCTTTAATTGGGGGACTTAAAATGTTTACATTTTGGTTAGTTTTCCGCAATCTGCGGCAAACTTTTATTGATTTTTTTTGTTTGTTCAAGCATGATTGTTGAACACGCGTTACTTGACATAACTTTTATTTTCGAGGTAGACCGTGCAAAGCCGGGTGACGCAGCTAGTACTTTCGTAAAAAGCTCAATGCTTTCTTGATGTTTCCTAAATGATCGTGCTGTGACTTTTTCCAACACATTCATGCGTACTTATATAAAGTTTTAAAGAAAATATTAATTCTTTTGAAGACCGAAAGAAAAGGTTATACCTAAAAGTGTGAACAGGTGTCATTTTGACAATTGTTAAAGAAAAATAAATTCAAATAACTGATGATAAAGCATAGCAGGAACTAAAAATGCTTCATGGAACACATCATTACAAGATCCTGAAGCATTTAGAATGTTTTTTTTTTTACATAAATGTTAGCAATAACTGCTAGTTAAATGAAACGGAAACAGCGCTGGTTATTTTAAGAACATTTTAAACTATGTTAACTATTTCATTGTACTGCCGAAAATCTCTGCATCCTTTAAATAAACTGCAATTTATTACATACATACTTTTATTTTTAACTTTGTTTTCAAATATATAGCATTATGTTGGAAATTTTGCAGATATCTTCTCGGGGGTCAAAATGCCCCGCCATATGTGTAGGTACAGGAAGATTACCGTAATTATAGTGTAAAATCCATTGAAATTATGAAGCCCAACGGAAGGGTGTTTTTGGTGTTGAACTAATACATAGTACAACATCGAGTATGAATTAAATTACTTCAAAACTATTTTCTCGAAAAATGCGTAGAATAAAAATACTTTTTGTTTTAAAATGCACTTTTGAACTGAATTGTTTTCATGCTATATGTATATTTATAGAAAATAAAATATGGAGGTTTCTTAACTATATTTTTTTCAAAACTAATTATCATTAACAGAAATTTTACAGAGCTAAGTTGCTGTCTCTTTTATGTCTTACTAGTGGTACCCACACGGCTTTCCCCGTAGTAGAAAATTAAAGGGTCCTTCAGTTCGCCTGTATATTTACAAATACTGGATGATGAATTTTTCGCCAATTTTTTATGTTAATTTGCTTGCCCTTGTTACGGTTCCACGTTAGGATAATTTAGTAATTTACTCGTTCACGTTGTGATAATTTACGTGGTAAAATTTTCTTAAAATTGGAATACAAAAAGAACAAAATTGAATTTTCAATAAATCGCTTGAAGTTGCACACCCCCTTGCTATAAACTAATTCTATGCCAAATTTCATGAAAATCAGACGAACTGTCTGGGCGCTACGCGCATCACATAAATCCTGACATATATCCAACAGAGCGAAATCCAGAGATGCTTGCACCTTTATTATTAACTAGTGGTACCCGCACGGCTTTGCCCGTAATAGAAAAATTAAAAGGTCTTTCGGTTCGCCTGTATATTTACAAATAATGTATGGTGAATTTTCTCGCCAATTGGCTTGTACCCATGTTAAAGTTCCACGTTATGAAAATTTCATATCTCGCCAATTGGCTTGTGCCCATGTTCCAGTTCCACGTTATGATAATTTCGTAATTTACTCGTCCATCTTATGATAGTTTTATTCTTAAAATTGGAATGGAAAAAGAAGCACATCGAATTTTCGAAAAATCGCTTCGAGGTGCACACCCCCATGCTACAAACTAACTTTGTGCCAAATTTCATGAAAATCGGCCGAATGGTCTAGACGCTATGCGCGTCACAGAGGTCCAGACATCCTTCGGACAGAGAGACTTTCATCTTTATTATTAGTAAAGATAAAGACTAGCGATGCCCGCACGGCTTCGCCCGCAGTAGAGAAGTAAAAGGCCATTTGGTTCGCCTGTACAAATAATCAATGCTGAATTTCTCTCCAATTTGGCTATGTTCATTTGATCGCTTACGTTACGATTTCACGTTATGATAATTTGGTAATTTACTCTTCCACGTTATGATAATTTGCAGGGTAAAATGTTTTTTTTTTTAAAATTGGAATCCAAAAAGAGCAAAATCCAATTTTTGAAAAATCTCTGTGAGGGCACACCTTCATGCTACAAACTAATTCTGTGCCAAATTTCGTGAAAATCGGCAGGACGTTTTAGGCGCTATGCGCGTCACAGAGATCCAGATAGAGATCCAGATTTAGAGACTTTCAGCTTTATTATTAGTAGAGAAGCTTTCTTTCATTTAATACATAGATTTTAGTACGGAGTTGTCATTTATTTATCGTTTTCACCATTCTTTTTAGCTTTCAATTCCATTATCTGCGGGAAACATAAAATGAGCTCCAAAAATAAATAAATAAAATAGAGGAAAAATCGAATCGGAAATATAAGAATACCTTTTGTATTTGAAAAGAGAGAGAATCATCTCTTTCTTGTAAAATTATTTTCTATTTCAGTACCATTGTCTTTGTTCCTTAAAAATAGAACATATGTAGGATTGTTATTATTGTTATGTTTTTTAAAACAAAAAAAGGTATGAGGCATTCTGTTCTGTTTTCTTGAATTGTTTGTATTTTTTCTTCTTCCGTTTTGAGGGAACATGAGATATGGGTGCAGTGTTGCTTTTAATTAAATTAATCTTTTTCTGGAGAATGAAAAATCCATTATTGTACATTGTTTTTAAAACAATGCTTTAGATTGGTTACTAGTTTTTGATATTTATAATTTGCAATGAAAATGCAATATATTGGTAGACATATTGGTAATATTACTTTGTTGTAGTTATTTTTTTTAAATACATTGTTGAAAAAATGTAGTATACATATTTTTTTAATTTTCTTGATACAATACGAAAGATGCAAAATGTTGAAAAGTTTGGGTCGAACAGAAACAAAAAATGGCGACTGCTAAAAAACTTGTTTATTTATTACAGACGTCCCTCGTATAACACGGTACTTCTACAGCACAGTTTCGATATTACACGGTACCAAATTTGCGATTATTATAACACGGTTTCAATATTACATGGTGCGAAACATGAATTTAATGCTTCGTTCTGATGCATCACGAATGTTAGGTATATTTTTAAAAGATGGAATTTTCTTTTGGTCTAATACATTAAATTAATTTTTGCTATTAAATCTAACATTTTAATATGTTTTTATGAAACTTGGTTTCGATACAACACGGTACACGGTTTCGATATAACACGAAACACATTAACCTGATTTTTCTCATGCACATACATAATTAGTATTAAAAAAAAGTAAAAATGTTATTTTTGAAAAAGTCTCGCATAACACGGTGTCGATACTACACGGAACGAATTAACCTTGTAATACGTGGGACACCTATATTTATTAATATTCATAAACATTGTATGTTTATTTTTTGAAAATATTTTCACTTTCAGGAATAAGTAATTTTATTTGTATTAATTAAAACGCCGTTATGTCACTTGAACTAAGACCAAGATTAATCTTTTTTATGTAGCAGAGCGTTATTTGAAATATTACTTTTACTTATACTGTCTCAGAATTTATCATAAAAATATTAGTTGTACTTGGTATGATTATGAAACACATTATACGCACTTTGAAAATCAGACATGTAGTAGAATATTATCATACTATATACGAATATTTTTTCTACACTATTTAAGTATATCAGTTACCTGACTTGTTAACTGCTTTTAGAATTTGGGAAACATTACTATTTCTAAAGATTGGTTAGTGTTTCGCACTATTTTTTGATGTCAAAAATTCATATGAAAAAAATTCTTTCCTAGAAGCTTGAATACTTACTTATTTGCATAAATTATTTAGCGCATTACCACTTAAAAGTATACTTTTAAACATTATCCTATTTCAATAAAAAGCTTGCATAAATAAAGAAAATGCTTTGAAGTTTCAGGAATTTAAAAAGAAAGTCATTAAAACGTTATTTTATTGTTTTGAAGGAAACATTACTTTAACGCATAAACTTTCAATTAGTACGAATAGGTATTTTTTATACATTTAGAGATAATATTTACAGCACCATGGTTTTTTAAGTGTGCGTTTTATTGCTTGAAATATTGTGTATGTTTTGAAGCTTGATCTTCCCTTAAAATCTTTAAAACCTGATTGCTATTGCTAACACATTTAAATTGTTTTTCTGTCACATTTGTTACAAATTCAAATTCGTCTTCTATGACAGAAAATGCATCCTTCCATTAAAGACTAAGTCTTTCTAAACTGTTTTTGGTGGAACGTTTTTTTTCTCTAAAGATATTTAAGAGTGTGTTATTCTTCCAGGGAAAAAATGTTTCTTCACAAGAGTATTTAATTTTTTGCTCTTAAAAAATGTATCTTATAGAACAAAAGCTTAAAATATGCTGAGATATGTGCAGAGAAAAGCAATAAAAAAAACTTTCGGTTAAAACAAAGAATGAAAAATACATGTAGAGGGAACATGGGGCAAGTGAAATAGCGGGGCAAAGTGAAATGGTGAAATATTTTCGCTGCTATTAGTTCCACGTATCTGGTATTATTTTAACTTTGTAGTACCATTTGTAGTAAATTCCAGTCAGGAAAAGAATTATGCCGAAAATTAGATCATATGATAATGCAGATCATTTTCAAAAATTGATACTCATATTGTAATATTTTGTTGTAAATCAAAAATTATGTTTCTAGAGAAATATCAGTCACAAGTGCAAACTGCTCAGTTCGAGTTCTTCACAGAATTCTTTTGGACTTCATTATCTGTATAAGTTCATGCATTTACATATACGACAGAGAGAAGCAAGATGATGCAAATGGACTTTTTCAAGTTTCCTATAAAATATGTTAAAAGTTCAGATCCTAGGTAGGCTTTCATTGATTTTTTTTCTTCAAAATCAACTGTGTAGCAGCATTCACGAGAGCTAATAGTACCATATTTTGCATCAAGAAAGAGTATATGTTTACTTACCAATTGTACTGGTTATCTCAAAAAATTGAATTTTGGCACTTGCATCCCATTGCTTCTCTTTTCTCATATCTAAAGTTTTGCTTCGTACACCAGAGGTCAAACCGTAACCCAAGTAGTTATTTTTTCCGCGTTGTGTTTTAAATCACACAAGGGTTTGAGGGTTTTCAAAGAAACACTGTTTAAGTGTTTGTTTTTTTTTTCTTTCGTATATATATTTCCATATAGTAGAGAACACATATAGACAATACAGGAAACTATTTAGAGCTCAAAGAAGGACATTTCATTCACAGTTAGGTCATTTATTAGTCGAACGACCACCAACAGCCACCTGATGTAAAGCAAGCGAATGCTTCAGACAACTGAACCACTCTTTATTGTTAAACTTTTTTTTTTCGGAAATAATATCGACATTTTACCGTAGCATTTTAGCTGAAATATTTCACACCTCTGTTTATAGAAATCAGGTTGATTCTTAGTTGAGTTATTTTCAAAATTTTCAGACGTCAAGTATTCCGTTCCATAATGAAATAAGTGATATAACTTAAAATGATGCTGCTTAAAACTGACTCTGTTAAAATACACTGCACATCTTTAATACAAAAAATAGTCTCATAAAGACATACGATGAAACTGAAAGTTTTCTCTTGTCCTTGATTTACATTCTAAACTGTCACTTCTATCCCAAGTTTTCTCTCACGTCACTTGTCCTGACTTATACAATTTTATTTTAAATATGTCTATTTTAATGACGAAAATAGATAATAAACACCGAGGAACAGTACTTAAAATCCACTTTTTAACTATTGCCAATGAATATGAAAAGTAATATTACTAGAGACCACAATTTAAAAAATACTTCTCAAGCGTAGAACAGCAGCCCAATAGCTCTTATAATAGTGCACGTTTTGTACGTTAGCTTGTGAGCCAGGGAAGGATAATCTTCAAAGCATTTAAAAAAAGACAATGACTTGGTAATGCGGGGACAAGTGTATCTGCTATTGTGCCTATATTCAAAAACAGGCACCGATTGGACCGGTACAAATGCAAGCTGTCGAAACGGCGGAGTTCTTAATTGAAAACGTTCCGCTAACCGTACAACTTTAGACAAGTAAAGGAATCTGGTTATATGTGCCATGTAGTGGTAGTTGGCACAACGCTAAAGTTTTTTTTTTTTTTTAAATTCAGTAGGTTCGCAAGTGTTGTTCAGCGAGGTTCAGGCTGTTTACTCTAAACTCCAGTGTTATCATTCTCTTTACAAAATTCATTTGTGTTGGAGGTTTTTTTTTTAAATTTTGCTTCAGCTCTCTAAGTTTTCTTCAAAATCTATATTTGCCGATCGAATTCTCTGAAGATAAGTTTATTACTTCATTACTTTGGTATCTAAAGCCTTGGTTTCCTAGCAGCGAACACGCCGATCGTCGGCGTCGCTCCTTGCCGAGTCGAAAGCTAGATTCTTCTGCGCATACGCACCCGAGCTAAATCGACGTCGTGAATGGCCACACCGGAATCACTTGTCTTTGATGTCAGCGTCATGGCGAGGAGCGACGTAGAAGGTCGACGATTCGCTCCTAAGAAATCAAAGCTTAAGATAATCTAGCCTTATCGACGAATCCTGATGTTGCTTTATTTGCTTGTCGTTTCGAAGTAAACAAAATATGGGAATTCGAGTTGCAACTTTAGACCACCCATTTTTACTGTTGTTTGACAATATTTTAAGAACAATTTTGTATTGTCTTGAGCAGTTTTTTTAGCTTTCCGGTTTCCTTTGGTTTTAGACATGAATCCAAGGAAAATAAGGAAGATAGGCGGCTGTCCTTCCCTCAACTATTCACCTGAACTGATGGAAAAGGTGATCCAAGAAATCAGGAGCAAACAAATTTCTACAAGGAAGGCAAAAAAGAGTAAACTTTGGTGTTGGTCTCATTCCCCCGATGGCATTTGGTACAAAAAATTATTGTGACAGCGAAGAAGCCTACCCAATTGGGACAAAATTTGTGTCTTGCCCCTACAAAAAAAATATAAACAAAATGATCTTGTAAAAATAAATAAATAAAATCCAGGAGTAGGTACCTACTAATTGTTTTTCATACTATCTAACGTTCATATTTATCTATATGAATAAAATATTTTTTTTTTTCACAATTGATTTTATTTAGGAAAAACTGAACTGGACTCAAAAAGTATAAAAAAAATATAAACCGGAAAAAGTAAATACATTTTTTTTTTTTTTTGAATTTTTGCAGTGTACGTTATTGGAACAGAACGATCTACCTATTGTAACTTCAGACCGGAGCGGTTTAGCAATGCATATTAAGGAAAATATGAGGTGGTCTAAAGTTGTCACCACCATGTGCAAACTTTATGCCACTATACAAAAAATTCCCCTCCCTTTGTGTGTGATTTAAATTTGTTTTTGAAGTGTCACTCTACAGTTGAGATGTATGGTAGTGTGTGGTTATATTCTTACCCTTTTTTGGCGCAAAATAAAGAAAATATGATAGAAAATACACATAAATTGGTCTAAAGTTGTACGGATTTACGGTATTGGGTTTCGATCGTTTCCGAATGCTTGCGGCGGCACCGGTGCCTGTTTCTGAATGTAGCCTATAAATGATATTACTGAAGAAGTTACTATAAATACGTTTTCATACATTTATTTATAAGTGGTGTATTATTTCATCAAATCAATTTATGTCTTCGCCAGTTAAAACAATTCTCCGAGTTTTATTTGGCAGGAATCAAATTGTTAGAATTAAATCCCATCTTTAAAACGAAACTGTTTATTATCTTCACTCTTACCGTAACCCTTCAATATCAGTTATCGTCGGACGTGTAACTTTGGGACATCGGTGGCGCTGTGGTAGAAGCTGTGTCTTCTAAGCCAGAGGTGTGGGCTCGATTCCCACCTAGCCCTGGGTATTCTTCCATTCTCATGTATTTTAAATCTTTCATTTATATTGTCCTGAGAATAAAATTTGGAAAAACGTTG
Source organism: Uloborus diversus (assembly GCF_026930045.1). Lineage (NCBI taxonomy): Eukaryota > Metazoa > Arthropoda > Arachnida > Araneae > Uloboridae > Uloborus > Uloborus diversus. The sequence goes on from NW_026557859.1 coordinate 10,662, forward strand.
TAGCTTATTGGAGGTATAAAGTTTCTCCTCTGAGAATAGCAAACGGCCTCAATGCTTACGTTCGACGAACTCACCGGGAGCTACCGGTTATTAGTAACCGGTAGATGATAGAGCGCTACGGTTGGGAACCGGTTACTCACCGGTCGACCGGTTAGGTTCGTCGAACGCAACCAATGTGTGTTATCAAATCAAATCAAATCAAAATACGTGTAACGCGTACGTTCCCTTACTTGAGCTCTGAACTATTTCATATGCGTAGTGTAAATCAGCATCAGTTAATTGATATTTTTATGTGTAATAAATGTGAGACGTATAGTTTGTGTAGACTTCAGAAAACCTCGAGCAGAAGCTCAAACTATAAAAGAATCTGGAACGTTAACATTGTGGATGTTTGAAAAGAAGAAAATATCATGGACAACTGCCGTTAGGTAAGTTTCTAAGAAATTTATTTTATTTATCTACATTTAATAGAAATGAAAGTATTTAGTTCTTCATTGAAAGTTGGTATACAAATTTTATCTAAAGTAATTTCATCTGCAGCTAAGTGCATGCAGAAATATGCAGCTTGTTTAAATCTAAAATATATGATAACGAACCATTTATGTATATATATGCTTCCTTTGGGTATCTGCCTTGCTGCACTAAATGGGAACTTTATTGGGGTCTGGGAAATTTAACTTATAAATATCGTAGATAAGAGCTCTAATCTTTTAAATTATTTATTTTTTAAATAATTGAAGTACTACTCATATTAATTGCAGGTAATGTTGTGTATTTAATTTGTATTACTGTCGTGTTCGATACATTAATTAATTAAACATTTTGTTCTGAGCGATTTGCATTTTATTTTATGTTAGTGTGTATCCGAAAAATATGATTGCAACGCCTATTCAAATCTATCGAAAAATGGTTTTAAAAAGTTAAAACATCCTCTCAAACATAATGATATTTTGTGCTGCTAAATATTTATCTGAAACCTAATGACAAATGATTTGCACAATAATGAGATCTAACTCACTGATAAAAAATAATTATACATCTCGTGTTTATTGTTTACTGTATTTTCCCAGTTTATTGTTGCTGGTTTTTAAAATGATGTATGAAATAAGTTAGTAAGCAAAAAAAACAGTCGGATAGTGGTTACGAATGCGATAAATGCAATCTTTCAAAGTACAGTTTTAAATGAATTAGTATAAAAGTGAAAATTGAGAAGTTTTGTTCTCGATTTTTAAATAACCAATTGAACTGTTCATGATATTCATGTAACAAATAATTGGTGTGTATTTACTTGAAGAAGAAAGTTTTAAAACATTACGCGTGCTTTTACTGTTCATATTTTCTATAGTATATCTTAGTTAAAGCTTAAAATACATTTATAAAAACGAATTTACTTCGCCTTATAGGAGTACAAAACTGATTCTTTGTTAAACTTGCATTTATGTATTTAGATCAATCAAATTGAGTTCATGTACACTAACTGCTTAAAGACATTCTTCTTTAATTAATGCATGTGATTAAATTGAAGATAACTAAATAAATCATTTAGTCCCATTTTTTTGTTAGTCACACTTCGTTCTTTTACAACATTAATCTCTCGATTTTTTTTTAGCACATCTATAATTTCTCAAAGCAACCAATTAACAATTTTGTTTTTGCACCGATAACATTTTTATGTGCCGTGACGGTGACTAAATGCTTGCTGTAACGTGGATCGTGCTGTAAATGCAACTTCTGCTTCATTAATTTAGCTTACCTTTTTTCTTATTGATGCAGGAGTTTTATTGAACAGCTCATGTATTTTTTCCATAATAATACTATGAATTGTTTTTCATTGAGTCCTTGACAAATGTAAAACTATTGTAGGGAAAATGACTAGTAATGGGCATGGTAAAGGCATTTGTTCTTATTTTGACTTGCTGTTGAACTGTCATGTTTAATCTCTAGTTCACGGGGGGGGGGGGATTCTCAAGGTGCATGCTTGGAATACTTGGGGCAGGCAAATATAACCTGACAGCGTTGTAATGCTGTCAGGTAAGGTTATTTCAGTTGATTGTTATCCAATTCAAAATCAGCACGCCTTAAGTTTACAAATGCTAATCAAAACGGACCGTAATTTGTTCAAAAAATAACGTTCTCGTTAATGTGAAACATTTGTTTGAAAACTAAAGAGTGTGTAAACGTTTTGCATTTCAGAGTATTAAAATTAAACATAATAATTTCATCAAAGTGATTGTCATGATCTGCGTACCAATACAGAGATATATCTTTGCATTGTAAATAATTTTGAGACAATTGCACATATCGTGAGTGCAAATTGCGTTATCATCACGGCTATTTCAGTTTAATTAATTTTTAATGTCGACGTATATTTGTCAAGAATGATATTGTAACTACTTGCCGCGGTTTTATGTGATTAACAATTAAAAAGCAAGTCACTTGATTAACACTAATTTGGAAAGTGATTCTAGTCTTCTTGCAAGCATTTTAATGCTCTCGATATTGGGAAAACTTTATTTAAAAAAAAAAAAGAATGCAAAATTGTCCTTAAAAAATACAAACTCTACCGTCTAGTTCTCATCAAAGCATTTCAGGTTCAAGACTAGCACCTTATATTTCGTCGTTAGAGAGCAAATGTGTTGAATTTTCAATTTGAAGTACGGGAACATTTGGCAAAATGAAATAGCGAGGCAAAGTAAAATGGTGAAATATTTCCTCTGCTTTTAGCTCCGCGTATCTGGTACGATTTTTAACTATGAAATACCATATGTATTCTATTTCAGTCAGGAAAAGAACTATGCCGAAGATTAAAATATATGATAATGCAGATAATTTTCAAAAATGTATACTCATATTGTAATATTTTGTTGCAAATCAAAAACACTTTTTGTTACTATAAAATGATAGTTATTGTTACTAACATTTTAAATATTAATTAAGACCTCCTAATATTCAATGCAGTATTAATTTAGTTAAAATTAAGCTTTTTTTCGTTTTGAATAAATTGTACAGTTAGTCAAATCCATACTGGGCAAAGTGAAATAGTTTGTTTCATTGACTCACTCTATCAATTATTATTAATCACTTAAGTTTTTATTGAATACTTAATTCATTTACATTCTTTCATTAAGTAATTCACTTATTTATTCATTCATTCACTTATTTTCTTAGTCATTCATTATTTTATTTGCTGATTTCTTTTTCTTCAAATATTAGTTGATTTATTCATTTAATTATTCGTTTATTGTTTTATCTTTTGATTTATTCATTCAACATTTTTTTTACTGATTCTTTTGATTAAAACTATGTTTTATAGTCAAATAGAAAATATTTCATCAGATTTTTTTTTCCACTGTGCCCCATAAAAAAATAAAATGAAAATTTTCCTTTTTTTTTTTTTTTTTTTTTTTTTGAAGACCTGAATTTACTGCCAAAAGTAAAAAATACTGTTTCAACGCAAAATTTTTTGTAAAATACAATGTTCTTTCTTTATGTACTGTAATTTTCAAAACAAATTTCCGATTTGTTCACTTTGAAAAACGTTCGTCATCTTAACAATTTCATTTTGCCCCACATTCCCCTACTTTAATCAGTAAGAATGAAAGCTGCCATCGTTTTCTCTCTCTTTTAGTTCCTCATTCAGGAAAGGAAATGAAGATCTAATCTTTAAGATTTACATTACGATTGTTCTGACAAAAGAATGTATTTCTGCTTCAAAACGATCTTTTTTCATGTCTGCATTTAGAAGTATGAGGGTATGAACTATCTGGAAACACCATTAGTTACTAGAATCTTCGAGTTCGGATATGTTTTGATTTAAATTTTTTGAATGTGCATTTAACTTTTTCTTTTCAATGCGAAGGTGCTTTGGGCTCGATATTCCCATTCCTTAACACCACAATGGGGTTGTTTCCTTCAGTCAAAAGTACTACTTTTAGTCACAGAAATTGATAGAATAAGCAAAAAAAAAAAAAAAAAAAACAATGACCCAAAAAATACTTTAATTTTCCCAAGAGTTATCGAAAATTTTAAAAAAATTATTAAAAAATTTTTCAAACAAGGCGTGATTTTTATGACGTCACAAATGATGCCCTTCGAATGCATCGATAAGTAAGTTCCTAGAATTTTTTAAAATTAGTGTCAGCAGTATTGTTTTTGTGCTTTAATATCATATAGCTGCATCGTCCGGCTTTGCACTGTATACCACGTAAATAATGTCAAGTGACACGTATTTAATAATTAGGCTTGAACAAAAAGAATTACAAAATAAAAAATAAAATTTCCCGACCGATATAAGGAAAATAACCAAAGAGAAATATGTTTGAATTCTCTGATTACAGTAAAAGTAAAATGAAAAGCAATAATTTTATTTATTCACTGTCCAGAAAAATATGGCAACAGATATTTCTTCTGAATGATTTTATTCATGCTAATTAAAACTGAGCTGGCGGCATACGATACATTTCCGATTTAATACTAATGTTCCATTATACCTAAAAATGCTAAGAACTTTTCTCCTGGTGATCTTACAGCCTTTTTTTTCTTTTTTTTTCTTTTTTTTTTGAAATTTGAAATTTAAAATAAACAAATCTACTTCCGGGGTATTTTTCCTGGGCTTTCGAATGAGATTATTAGGACAATCGGATGATTATTTTGCAAAGAAAACACCATTTAATGGCGTTCGAACGGTTATGTTTTTTTTTCAGCGTTTGAAAACTCCCTAAGTTCCTTTTCGGGTAGCCAAGTACCTAACTGCCAGATTTGGTCGACGCTCGACGTAAACTGTTGATTTGTATAAAGAACATGCATACACACATACGAGGACTTACACATATATTCTCAGGTTTATTTTTATAGATGACTAGGGGCCCGTCCGAACGGTCCCAGATGGTCCACCACCTACTGCTGATCCAGTAAGAATAGTACGGTAACATATTAGTCTATATTGATTTTACTTACTACTGGGTCCAGTTCCATTGCATACAGAAGATCAATTAAAGTTTCGCAACGAAATTAATAGAGTAACGCCTTTAATTTTAATAGAATGAATGTGGACTTTAAAAAGTGTTCTTAAGATACATAGATCGTACAGAGTTCCCAAAAAAAAGACAACTTTAAACAGGCTTGAAATACATCTGCAAGCGTTCATCTTTGGAACCACAGGAATAATTTGATTAAAGTCACCAGCAAATGCGAAGATGGACGCCTCTTATAATGTTGTCTTAACCTTTTAGTTCTCTTAGAGTTCTATCCACAGATTGTATATTCAAACAGTGGTTCATCGAACATCCGTACCACATTATGGGACAGACTTCTTGAAGACGCTTTCCAAGTGGCCCATTTTTTATTCTCATGAAACGTACGGAGTCTTTCTAAAGGGAAACATTCAAAGTTTCAGCCTCGAGTGGTCAGTTTTTACACTTGTAAATAAAACTGCTGCAATTTACTGAAAAAAAGAAGAAAAAAAAAACTGAACACACATACATAATATGCTTGTTGATTTTGGTCATTGTTAAATTTGTTTAACTTTTTTCAGTTCCACCGGGTGTACCGATAAACAGTACAGGTTTAGCATAGAAGAATATCCCAGTTTTAAAAATTTATTTTTCATAAAATATTAAACTCAACACTATCATGATTCATAAAAATAAAGCTAAATTGCGAAATTTTTTGCCACTCACAAATGTTCGAAGTGTGCGCCTTTCGTAACGCAACACACACCTATAACGTAAATTTTGGAGTGTTTCACTGTCAATTTTTCGTAATGCTGCGCATTTGCGATCTATCAATTCTTGCAATGTTGTAGGCAATTGTGGTGTACAAACAGTATTTTAAGAAAACTCATTAAAAAATCACATGGGGTTAGGTTTAGGGATCTGGCTGACCAACGCATAAAGGGTAAATCATCATCACCTGCACGGTTAATCCTGCGTTAGGCAAAGTCAAAGGCGCAGTGGATTGGGAGGATGGGGGTGGGCTAAAAACACCCTCACACACATACGAAATTCTTGATTTTAACTTTCTTGCCAATCCTAATACAGTAGTTAATACATGAGTAGGTACTGTTATGACTAAAAGACCCCTTCCGGAAGGAATATCTGGCTGCGCTAGTGCGCAAAATGCACGTTTAAATATTTACTGGCGTTCAAAAAAATGTAAGCAGTTCATTTTCATTTTTATGTATCACTAGCTGTACCCGACGCGCGTTGCTACGCCTACAAAAAAATACATCATTATACTAATTTTCATGACAATCGGTTGAACGGGGCAGAAGTTGCTACTCTGCAGTGCCACCTGGTGACGAGTGGCTTCAATGAGCGTATTATGCACCTTCTCCGTGGAAAAATACATATATATAGCAATTTTCATAATAATCGGTCCAGGTATCAAGTGAAGCCGTGACTATACTCAAATTTTGTTCTCACGCAGTTTGCAAGATCAATCAATCGCTAAAAATATCAAATAAAAAAGTTTTAAATCCCCCCGTTGCATGAAAAGCCATAAAACAATAAAGAAAGAATTTATTTGTTCAAACTCAAGAAAAATGGCAACAGCTAACTTCTTATCAATGAGATCTTTCACGCGAATTAATTTCTGCAGACGATAATTTTATTCGTATTTATCCAATGGATTGTGACTTAAATTGGAATAAAAAAGGAACTATCGATCGGATTTTTTTCGAACTGGTCTATAAACATTCCCAGTACCAAAAATAACAAACGGTGAAAGTTTCAACCAAATCTGCCGGGTAGCTCTTGAGTTCATGGATGACATACAGACCAACATTCATTTATATATATATAGATTTGCAATGGTAAATGTAATAGTTGATGCAGTATAAGTTTTTTAAACAAGGATATTCTTTCATGCTAACCCTGTACTTTGCGTTATGGTATCATAGGTGAGTCGCTGATCGGTTAATAATTTGGTTGCGTAAATAGAAACGCACCGAATCAGTAGGCTGCAATCATGTATCAATCTTGTCCTTACATAATCGTTTTCGTTGATTATCTGCGGCGCTTATAAAAAGTGTGCAAAATCAAAATCTCTCATAAATTATTAACAACCTTTCTGGGCCTCTTTTATTTTGATCATACAGTACTTTAACTCCAGTAATAATTGAACCAAACGAAAGTTTTACTAAAGGATATTCAGTAGTTTTAAAACTTGCATTTTTCTTTTAGATGTAGGCAATGGATAAACGAATAATAGTAAACTAAAGATTGTTTTTCGATTCCCCTTTGGTTAGAAACGAACCACTACACTGAAAAGAGCAAAAAGAGAAAACATACAATTTTATATTTATGCTGGATTCTTTCTAAACAACAAAATAAATATCATCAGTAACTATTTATCTCGTATAAACCGATTTTCACCAGATCTCTCCGGATTCCAAATGAAGGAGCATGACCTGATTGCGATAAAAATACGGAACTTTCTTAGAAGTTGAAAGCGGTTGGAGATTATTCGAATTTAGAAGGAATGAGTTCGATTTCTAGTCACGGAAACCGAACTTTTCCGAAAGGGATTTTTCATTTCCTTTGACTGTCGAGAGTTGCTCAAATCTCAGATCTCATAATCCCAGCGGGGAAAAGTTTTGTCAACCCTCATTGTTTTAGGAAGACTTGATTTATGACCTTTACTGTACTGACCCTTGTTTGAGATTTATTGCGGCGTCCAGTTAACAAGTTTATGCAGGGCTCCCATTTCTAGGTTTTGATAAATATTTTAGAAATACCTATCAAAGTTAACGAATACGATGCGTGTATCGGTCTCTCTCTTTGCTTTTAATCTAGTTTAGCGTGTTAACCCTTTCTAAATCAGTTTACATGAATAGTTTAAACTTTTTAAAAATAATAAATTGGAAATTTGTTTTGAAAAAACTATAAATAAGGAAAGAAAATGCATTCAAAAACAAAACTCGAAATGAAGTACTATGTTTGATTTTTAGCAGTAAATTTGTACGTTCAAAAAATAACACATTTGAATGGGGCAAAGTGAAAAATTAAGTATTTTTATAATTAAATATTTTGATTTGGTCACTAAAAGAAGTGTCCTAAAATGTATGAATACATAAATAAATAAATATTAAAACAGTGAACGAGTTAATTTACTACTTAATGCATGAAAGAAAATATAAATGAGTGAATAAAATGGAGAATAAACAAGTGAATGAATGAGCAAATAATTGAACTTAGTCATAAAGGAATGTATATGAACTAATTCGTGAATAAATAAGTACGTTATTAAGTAAATGAATATATAAGAAAGTTAAATGAACTGTTTAATTTTGCCTAAATGCAATTGACAAGTTATATTTCACATTTGAAACCAAAACATGATTAATTTCAATAAAGTACGTACTGCACTGGTTATTAGTAAATGTCAATTAAACGCTAAAATTGTTAATTACATAAACTTTGTTATTCCTTAATAACAAAAAATAGCCCTGATAAAGCATAACATATTAAATATGTGTGTCAAATTTGTAAAATAACTAACATCCTCATTTTCCTCGATCTTTAGAGCCATTTGTGTTTTGATTGGAATCAACTATATGTTTAAGAAATTAGTTAAAATGTTTTCGTGTAGGCGGCTGACGGTGCAAACTAAATATATTTTACTATTTCACTTTGTCACTACTTTCCCCAAATATCACCAGCACTTTAAGTACGATGTGAAAAAAATATATGTAAAGAACCATACCTCCTTCTTGTCCAATACTCAAGTTCATTTTGAATAATTATATCCGGACGTCTGTTTGCGCGTTTGAATGTTCCATAGCTCAAATCGTTTATACTAGAGATTGTCATTTGTCATCTGTACGCCTGAGGTTTTTTTTTTTTTCAAATCAACCATTCGTTTGTCTCTTTATGTATTTGTAGAAGTATCTACCAAAACCTTTTTTTTACCTTTTTTAATCATAAGGGATTAAAATTCCTAATGTAGGGGCTTTTGTGACGTCCAGATTTGAAATTTTAACTTTGGTCGCCATCGGGTATTTTTCTGAGACAGTCTACGAATACACAAATTAGTGACTTTTTAACATATGGTTCAAAATATTCGTCGCAAAATTTTGAAATTTCCAACGTAATCCTCGTCTACTTTTGTACCATCTGTCTCTGATAGGATTTCCTTTTTTGTTGAGAACTAAACAAAAATTTTACATATTGTTATAATTTCATAATAGGGTTACTACTGGAGTGAGTTAATGGCAAGAAATTTTTACATCGTTCAATACTTTAATTTTCAATTTTCTGTTTTAAGTATTTTTTTCCCGTGCGTTGTGTTTATGATTTAAAATAGAACCTTAGTTTGGTTTGTTGTGCCTTGAAACGGAAAGTTGATTTTTCCCAAAAAAAAAACCTACTTTCCTTTCGAGTAAGGACTTCAAAATGTTTCTGAAATAGTTTTAAAAACACTCTCGATCTTTGACGGCTTGTGTTCCAATGAAACAGGACAAGAAACAAAAGTGATTGTCAAATGTTCAATATCGTTTTAAACTTCGTAAACATGCCTTTTTACTTCAAACTAATTTTACCAAGCAGACTGGTGGATTAATCGATTTCTTTTGCTGAAAAAGATGAATTTTTGCGTGTGAAAATGTTTAATCCTTCACTCATTGAATTTTATCCCGTTAGAGCCAAATAGCACCTACTTTTTTTTGTTGAAATCAGTTTTTAAAAAGACAGTTGACACAATTTTAGTGAAAAACCAATGTCGATTGCAAATAGTGTTTTGTTCCAAGAAGTTTTTTTTCAAGGGGTTTATCTCAAATTGCCAAGTCAATATTCGTGTCACTTGGCAACTGTTGCTGGCATGGAGCTCTGGACACCTTTTTGTTACTTTATTGCAAACATAAACATATTTTATGACCGGAAAGAAATTTAGTTTTTAGATTCTGCTAAGATAATTATTGAATTAAAAAATATCTGTACAGAAAATGTCAAAAATGCAAACGCACTTCCAAAAGATTTCAATAAACTGCTCGACATCTGCTTAGTAAGAGATACTTTTCACTTAATAATTAATTACATGAATATTTTTTTTAAAAGTAGATATGAGGAAGCAAAAAGATGTAAATGACAAAATTAAAGATTTGGAGATATCTTGTACAAATGGTAGGTAAACCTATCTTTTGTCTTGGGCCAAGAGATAATACTAGTAGCCCTGGTAGGTCCTGAAATACAGTATAATTTTTAAAAATCAATGAAAGCCTACCTATGACCTTATCTCAGAACCTTTACTCAAAACTTGAAAATGTCCACACATCACTTTGCTTATCACTGCCTCATAGAGCTAGAGCATTATATTCACCGTGAAATTAATTTGGATTTCACCACATAAGAAATCGGACTAAAAAGAAACATATTGTTCACAGTAAAAGAGTTAAGAGGTACGTAAAATGATGATCTTGGCTTTTAAGATAGCAATTTCAAGGCCCTCTGAGCAAAAAATCCGTTATTTTTTAGAATGAGTTTGTCAGTTTTTCTTTACAGAAAAAAATCAGCTATCTCTGTTCAGTTACTGCATAAAAGTAAATTACAGAGTACGTACAGCACTATGAATATTTTTATTTCTCTTTTATGTTCTGCTACAATGAGAGGATTTTTTCCCCTTTTGTTAAAAGTGCTATCAAATATTTTGGCGTTATGTAGTATATTGTCAGTGGCCTCACTACAGGGGGGCGGTCAGACCCGGGTGTGACCTGTCTGGGGGGTGACACCCAAAGTGGAAGTTTTTGAAAAATATGAAGCTAAAACGCATTTGTATGACTACAAATTTGAAAATTTTCCGGGGGAGGGAAACCCCCGGGCCCCTCCCATTTTAATTTAATTTTGTACATTGGCCCACTTAAAATTTCGTTATAGCACAAATGAAATTGTGATGAAGAAATGTAAATTGCAAGAATTGTGTTTCTTTTTTTTTTTTTTTTTTCATTTTGCGTTTGTAGGCAGGGGGGGGGAGTGACATCTCACATTACCGACCCATGTGTCTCCCATGCTAGGTACGCCACTAATATTGTGTAATACATACATGCATATTGTATAACCATTTTATCTGCATAAATGACTTACCGTTTGCCTAAATGTATTTTCTTTTTTCGCAAATCCAAACAATTTGAGAATCCGAACTACCTATGCTTCCAATTAGTTCGAAATTTTGATTCTGTTCTGTAACATATTTTAGGAATATGCGGAATTAAAGGGGTGTGTGCTAATCAGATTTGTCCTAATTGGAGTAAAAACTTTTCTTTTAGCTCTTAAGAAATATTAGTATGTCCCAGTACATTTTTAAGGAGCCTGCTATTCATACGAGGAAAAAAACTGCCCTATTCAATATTTCTCCCTCATTTCTTTTTAAATTCTAAATTCTTTTCAAATGTTAAGTGCATTATAGTTATAAAAAGCTAGTACACTAATTAACCGTATTTTTCGCCATCCATTTCGCAGGTTCTAATGTGAAATCATCAGGAATTGAAAGGTGGATTAACACTTAAGTCCTTTTCAGCTGATAAACTTTCTTGGGAAATATTAAAGGCTAATTATGAAGAACCTGGTTTTCAAAAAATGCTCTCTTTATTGTTAAACTTTTTTTTTGGAAGCAATATCGATATTTTACCGTAGCATTTTAGTTGAAATATTTCACACTTCTGTTTTTAGAAATCAAGTTGATTCTTAGTTGAGTCATTTTCAAAATTTTCAGACATCAAGTATTCCGCCCCATAATGAAATAAGTGATATAACTCATAATGATGCTGCTTAAAACTGACTCTGTTAAAATACACTGCACATATTTAATACCAAAAAAAATTGTCTCATAAAGACATACGAAGAAATTGAAAGTTTTCTCTTATCCTTGATTTACATTCTAAACTGTCACTTCTATACCACGTTTTCTCTCACGTCACGCTCTTGTTCTTTCTGCGCCGGACTTATACAATTTTATATTAAATATGTCTATTTTAATATAGAAAACAGATAATAAACTCCGAGAAACGGTACTTGAAATCCACTTTTTAACTGATGCCAATGTATATGAAAAGTAATATTACTAGAGACTGCAATTTGAAAAATACTTCTCAAGTGTAGAACAGCAGCCCGATAGCACTTAAAATAGTGAACGTTTTGCAAGTTAGCTTGTGAGCCAGGGAAGAATGATCTTCAAAGCATTAAAAAAAAAACAATAACTTAGTTGCGCGTATTGCGCATTTCTATCAAAGTATTTTTTTTCTTTGGGTGGGAGCCAAATTTCGATAATGTTTTAACCATAATGAGTTCTTTTCTTACATCCGATTTCTTTGGGAGCAGGATTTACATTTTGCTTTAATTGTAACGTGTATTATAATGTGATTCTTCCTAATAGACGATTTAAATGACGGTTCTCGAACCAAGTAAGGTTGCAGAGCAGTATTCGGGAGCTGCTGAGTGGCAACGAGCAGGGGCTGAAGCTTTTTTTGTTTAATAAAACAAACTACATCATAAGTATAGTGTAGTTGTTGTAAAGATCAACATTTTTGTTTTGTCCTTGTTAGTTGAAATTTTAAGATACATACCAACTGTTGGTGAAATTATAGATTTTGATTGTCCCATACGTGACGGTGGAATGGCCCTACTCCCAGAAAGAGATGTATTAAAAAAATAGCAACTTTTAACGTACGATACGAAGCATCAGAAAGTAAAAGGAATCTTATTTAGGGTGTTCGAGATGTTCGATAGTTTCTTAAGATCCGCTTCACAATCAATCCTCTTGGGCAATAGATTGTTTCTAGACTAATGAAAACCGTTCTCTTTATAAAGAATTCATTATTTAATTGTCCGCTGGAGATTAAGATACTTTCAACTAAATTAAAGAGGATTGCCTCTTTCATTTTTAACCATTTGTTTACAGCTGTTGGTCGAGAAAATTATAAATGGAATTCCTCAGAAAATTCATTTTAACATCGAGTTTCAGATTGCAAATGAATGATTTTTCTGTCGTTTAAAGGAATATTCCAAGCCTTTAAGTAAAAGGTAGTCAAATAGCACAGCGAGCTAAAATTACTAGTAATAATTCTTAGTTTAATTGCTAAAGAGCAACGGTTCGGAGATCGTAAAGTGCTTTGCTGATTGTTTCATAAATATCATTTCAAGCATCAAGCAAAAAAAAAATAAAAAAAACCTATGTTCCACAAACTATTAACATTTATTACAAAATACTTGGTAATCTATGAATAGGGTTTGATATTGTAGCGACACATTATGTTTAACGCTACATAGTACTAATGATCATTTCTCTGATGAACCAAACTATTTGCTAAGTTTATGCATATACGACGTTACTGACTCTCATGTCTTGTACCGATGAATAAGGGAATATGAATACATCGTGTTTTTACATGAATATCGGAGTTTTAACGGTTAGTAGGTTTCATAGAGTAAAACTTAAAATAAAAAACGAATCCTGTGGCACGTCAACCGGTGAGGGCCAAGGCCTACTGAGCCCAATTCAGTTTTCCTAAAATGGGTTCTCGTATGCAAGGCAGATGTTCCGGTTAAGTGGTAGGGCTCCGCGGAACCTCCAGTGTTTGGTTCCAAGTACGCTTGGTACCCATTTGTTCAATATGAAGGAATAAACGACTTAATCAACCATGCTCAACCCGAAAATAGAGCCCGGGCGTTGGCGGTAAGTAAAAATATGAGCACTTTTAGACGTACAATACACAAGGAGTATTTAGTTAATGTTTGTATTGAACTGTTGCAACAGCTGCCACAACCCCGTTCTTCGACTAGATCTTTTAGTAAAATAGGCAGGTGCACACGATACTTATGAACCCCTACTGGTAGAAATCATTTGAGATCGCATTAAATTTTCTTAAAATCCGGTGGGCCAGGCGGTTATGCGAAACAAGATTCCCGCTCACTGGGTCTCACACCATGTGGTCTCTACCTGTGAAGGGGGTGGGATAAAAATGATTGTGTGTTAGCCTTCACGTTCAACTGATTTACCCAACCTAAGAAACAGGATTGATGAAACTGTTCCGTCAATTACACCACAAACACTAAACGTATGGGACGAACTGGGCTATCGCCTTGATAAACGCCGTAAATTAAAAATGCTTACATTGAGCACTTTTACGTAAAACTATTTGAGAAGCTCATTTCACGTATGAGTTATGACATTAAATTTTACCTAAGTAAACTTACAAAGCGTCAAAATCCTGATATTAATTTAGAAACACTCTATTTAATAATTATTCTTATGCTACTTATTCGTATCTAAGTTTCGGATATCAGATGCTCAAAAGCAAATTAAATGATTGACTTATCTATACATATAATAAAATAAGATGTTTGTGTGTGTGTGTGTGTGTGTGTGGCGCGCATCCCGGGAAAACGGTAAGGCCTAGAAAGATGAAATTTAGTATACAAGTGTAGTTTTTGCCGAAGTTGTGCACCTCGGGCTTCGATTTTTGATATTTTAATTTAAAAAAAAGTTATTTAATGTTTTATGTGATTTTTAGCACTTTTTAGTACTTTTAACCTCACAGACCCCGAACACAACCAGACAAATATTTTTTGTACTATAGTGTAGAAAATTTAATTTTAAATATGATGAATGAAAAAATTTTGAAGATTTAGCATTTTTTGTATTTTTTATGAATTTTTGAAAAAACCTTTCATTCGCAGTTTTTTCTGGGCTTTATTTTTTTCTAATATCATCCTGCGAAAAGAATCAAAACCTCATTTCTAAAATTTAAGTTGGTAATAGTAAAAACATTTCGCCCTCTTCAGAAAAAAAGTTCTTAAAAATACGCAATAGTTTTTTTTAACAATTTTTTTAATGCTGAACACATCATGTCTTTTCACGCATCGGTCGAGAAAAGCGTTCTTCAATCTTTTATGCCTGTAACGTCACTACTTGGGTTTCGATTCGATATTTACGATGGAATCTTAATCGCAAGCAATGTTAATCTTTTTTTTTTCTTTTTCTTTTCTATATAGCTTACTTCTACATTTTATGACGTGATGACCACGTGTTTTTCCGGCAGCGCTTGCTTTTTTTTCTTTCCTTTTTTTTTGTTTTATTTAGGGATTGCATTTATTTCTTTTTCCGTCCCCCCCCCCCCTTCAAGCTGGACCTTTTGTTGTATCTATATTACGTTACATTTCATAGTTGTGCGCATTTAATTCAATAAAAACAGCGATATTTTTTTATATTTGTCAAACGCTACTTTTTGCACACTACGGAGAATTTGAGCTTTTTTTTTTTTTTTTTTTGCTCTACTTAAATAAAAAAAGCAGTTTTTTGAGTGATTTTTGTTTTTATTAGGCAATATGCGGGGAGGTTAAAATAAATAGAGATATATAAGAAAATTTAAAGATAGATCGTAAGGGTAGATAGCTGCCGAAGGTGGCAATCTTGGCGTAAAAATGTGAATGGCACAAAAAAAGTACAGAGATGGATTGATCAATACTGCTGCCAAATTTATTTAAACAGCCGCCGAAGGCGGCAAACTTGAAGTAAACCGGTAAATGACAAGTTAGCCAAACAGCCGTCGTAGGTGGCTGCTTGCATAGAAAGGCGAATGGCTTAAGAAGGCAAACCAGCTGGTCGCCGCAGGCGGCTAGTCCTTCATATACATTTAATTCGCTTTTCCGATATAGTCAGTCGATCCGAGTATAGTCTTCAGGTAAAGGGTTCCGGTAACTGTATTTCTTGATTTCAGCAACAGAAAGCGCCTGTGTCAAAACATTCAAAAAGCATTCACGTACAAGGAAGTTATGAGCATACATTAGAGTTTTTTTCAGAGAGTTTTTGGATGTAATTATAGTTTTATAGAAAAGAGAAATGTAACGGTGACACTTTTTAACGCAATTTAAAACCTTTTACATTTTCATTTTGCTAGAATAAAATTAATCTTAATTTTTCATTTCGTGGCTCTAATATTACCTTAAATGGGCATTTAACCTAATGGTGTAAGGGCATTGCCCGATTGTCAAAGTAAAATGTCCTAATGCTGCAATTTTATTTATTTATTTTTTATTTTATTTCATTTCATTCATTTTTTTGCAACGAAAAATTTTATTATTAGTTTTTGGTCATGATAGATTTTACACAGCATCTGGACCTACATTAAGAGAAGAGGAGGTATTATGTTTTATTATTCATTAACATACAATTAAAACAAAAAAAATCTTCTAAGGTGGGGTGCTATAACCCGACTCTATCTATCCATTTTCAGGTAAACAAAAGAATCTTTTAAAAACTTTAACGAACATGTTTCGCTCTTTTAATTATGCTCAAAACATACAAGAAACAAAGAAATATTTTTATTCAGCACAGAATTCATGCACAATCTTCTCATTACTTGCACTACATGTAACAACACACTGCACGAAAGGAGACATTTTAGAAGAAAATGACGAATACAGAGACTCAAAATGGATGGTGGAAGAAATAAGATCATTGAGAAAACAATGGAAGGGGTTCGATTTCTGGTCACGAAGAGCGATCATTTCCGGAACAGGACGTTTTTTGTCAATGTGGAGGATTGCTGAGACTGATCCCCGTCAGAGTTTGAGAAGCACTTGAAATGTCCCGATCTATGAGTTCGTGCTTTGTTTTTCCTATGGCCCCCACTCTGGTTTCCTTACTGGAAATTTATATTTATTTTAAACCTCAAAGCTGAATCTGATGATAGCTACAAACATTTTACGCGAGGTTAGTCATTTATTTATTTTTTTCCCTTTGTTTATTTGTTGTCATAAACCATGTGGTTTGATTAGAGAAACATAGATGAGTAAATGAAAGTACAGACATCTCTCTCATAATCTGCTTTACCCTTTTTTTATCGAAAAAATATATTTTGATACTTTGAGAAATTTAGGTAATCGTACTTATATTTTTTTTCAATTCCGAAAACAAAATCTATGGATTATTGAGAACCAAAAGATATTTTATGACCTGAAATGTACTGCTTTTAGTTTGATTGTCTTTTTTTTCTCTTAACGACGTTTGCGACTAAAGAAGTCCAACTTCAAGCCTTATCAAAACGTAGAAAATTGTTCAAAATCATACATTAATTGTAAATGCAATTTATTCTACAAATATATATTTTACAAACACAAGTTCTGTAAACAACTATCATTCTTAGTTAGGTAAATGGGAAGGGCACGATGGAACACGAAATGCAGTCACCTCCTTGTGGTGGGTTCTGAATTGTTAATGTAATAATATATCATTGCATTTTCAAGAAAGAACTTAAAAAAATGTACATTTAGCATGAAAAACTATAAGAAGAATCTAAAAGAAAAGAAATGCAATGTGCAAAATACGCTATAAACATTGACTTTTGGTAATGTCGTAACCATTTCACATTATCTCTACATCGCCTTCTTCAAACAACGTTCTTCCGATGTATCGGAAATATTTTTAATATCGAATATTCTCAGTAATGGTTCTAATGGTAAAATAAAATATAAAGGTTTTCAGCTACAAAATAAATATTCTGTATCAGTAGTTTTAAAACTAGTATTCTTATTTTAGATGTAGGCAATGGAAAAACGAAGAATGTAACAGTAAAGATTTTTTTTCGATTCCCTATTGGTTAGAAACAAACCACCACACTGAAAAGAGCAAAAAGGGAAAACATACACTTTTATATTTATGCTTGGTTCTTTCTAAACAACAAAATAAATATCATCAGTAACTATTTATCTCGTATAAACCGATTTTCACCAGATCTCTCCGGATTCCAAATGAAGGAGCATGACCCGATTGCGATAAAAATACAGAACTTTCTTAGAAGTTGAAAGCGGTTGGAGATTATTCGAATTTAGAAGGAATGAGTTCGATTTCTAGTCACGGAAACCGAACTTTTCCGCAAGGGATTTTTCATTTCCTTTGACTGTCGAGAGTTGCTCAAATCTCAGATCTCATAATCCCAACGGGGAAAAGTTTTGTCAACCCTCATTGTTTTAGGAAGACTTGATTTATGACCTTTACTGTACTGACCCTTGTTTAAGATTTATTGTGGCGTCCAGTTAACAAGTTCAGGCAGGGTTCCCATTTCTAGGTTTTGATAAATATTTTAGAAATACCCCTCAAAGTTAACGAATACGTTGTTAATGTAATAATATATCAGCGCATTTTTAAGAAAGAGCTAAAAAAATGTACATTTAGCATGAAAAACTGTAACAAAAATCTAAAAGAAAAAATAATGCAATGAGCAAAATACGCTAAAAACGTCTACTTTTGGTAATGTCGTAACCATTTCACATTTTCTCAAACTCGCCTTCTTCAAACAACGTTCATCCGATGTATCGGAAATATTTTAATATCGAATATTCTCAGTAATGGTTCTAATGGTAAAATAAAATATAAAGGTTTTCAGCTACAAAATTAATATTCTGTATCAGGTAATGTAAAGATGATAGAGGAAAAAAAAACGCGTCAGAAACAAGACATCTTTTTTGAACACTCCCTCCTTGGAAGTACTCCCCCTCCTTTTAACGGTACCGGAAGTAACGTGAAAGTTGCGAAGATATTTCCTTTTTCTTCCTCTAATAAGTAACTTGTTTTATAGAAATTCTAAGTGGTAATGAAATCTTGTAGAAATATTTCTTTTCAAAAAAGGAGGAATAAAATTAATAATGCTAGTTATTCAATGTGCATTGAAAATAGTGCTAAAATATTGTTATCACAATAATGTTCAAATTGCTCTTGTAGAAAAATACGGAACATTACGCGACGGATTTGTTATATGTCTTTGAAGAGTAAGAATTATAAAAAGAGTGAAAACTTTTCAAACTAAAGTTTCAGTTCCACAAGTTCCCTAAATTACAAGTATAAATAAATTTGTAGAAGATAAAGGGTTATTTTCTTTCGTAAATTTTTATAAACATCAGCTATTCTGAGTCACTGCAGAGAGCTTCAACAGGAACATGAATGATTAATTAGCTTTACTTTTGTGTCTTTTAATTTAAATCTTGTCTTTAAAAAGATCAGTATCTGCAAAAATAAGTTTTTGAATAATTTGAAGAACCCGGTTTGATTTATATAAATGTTTGAATTTAATGTTTTCTCGTGATTTATTTACTTGAAAAACCCAATCAACAAACTTTTACAATGAATCTAATGTACAATAATTACAAAAGTTCAGAAACAAAAGAAAAATAATAAAAATTGCAGATATCGCCCTTTACCTTCCCACGAATGTGTAAGTCAAAGCTTGTCTTTACAGCAAGCTCTATGAAACCAATTGTTGGTTCATTATAAGAACAGTGATTGTGAAACTGGTGGATTACTCGGAAAGAAGGAAATGGTCTTTAGGTATTACATCTTCTAGGAGTAAAATTTTACGTTTGCATAATTCATTCTTCTACTGCCATTTTTTTTTCAAATATTTATGTCCTCTGAACTCGGAGATTTGTTCAAAAATCAAGAATGGATAAAAATACAGTGTGAGTACAGACGTTTCACCAGCTTTGATAAAATCATCTTTAAGAATCTACTGTGCATATTAGAAGAAGTGATAACAATAATATCAAGAAAAATACTGTGTTCATTTTTTCGGTTACAAAAATCTAAGTGTCTAAACATTTTGTTTTACGACAATAATCTAATCTGCTACCCAGTTCGCACCATACGTTTTGTATTATCACACATTAATGGAGCGAAATACTGAAAAGATGCATCTGCCACACGATGCTGCACAAAGGAGCCAGTCAGTGCTCTTAATGCTTCACAAATACTTTATTGAAGTGTTTTCGGCACCTGTTGTTCTTAAGCAGGGTCTCTGAAGTAACCCCTTCGCCAATCAAAGAAACAGATACTCGGTTGTGTGGAGTCAATTGGATTGCAGATTGTACATATGACGTACAAAAGTAAAGATATCGAACAATTAGAAACATTTTTTAAATAATTATTTGAAAATGAAACCAGATGAACAACTTGTTCATATATTTAAAAAAGTGTTGTAACTAACAGTAGCTGAGGTTAAAAGCAACAGAGAAACCTCTCCAACAAGAGGATACCTAAAAAAAGCCCGGTGATTCCTCTCTGCTTTGAATCAGCCTGTTTCGCGTAATTTCTGTAGAAAAAAAAATATTTATGTGTGGGATAAACCTAACCTGGCAGCATTATGAACGTTACGTAAATCAAAATCGTAGCATTACGACGCTGCCAGGTTAAGCATACCCATCTGTGCATAAAAATGAGGGAAAATGAAAATTTTAAGAGAATAAATATATAATTCAGTTAAAATTATTATTAACTATGCTAAAATTAAGTAATTCTATAACTCTTAATGGAAACTCCATTCAACCGATATGCACAAAAGCTGCTTGCTTTATAAATACCAAATTTGTAGGAAAAGTGTTTCTTTAAATTCGTTAATATTTTTACAGATACTTCTTCAATAAATTATATAAAAAAAATCGTTTGCAACTTATTAAATTTATATTTTGCCCATTGTTAAAACCGAAATGCATAATTAGGCAGACTCCAGTCTTAGAAATATCAACTCCGTTTCCACATCACCACTGAGGTAGGAGTTTCAATGCGTTTTTGTTAAGGGGGTATCGCCAGGAGCCCTAGTCCCCCACACCAGGACGGTGTTTATCTTAAATAAAAACTATTGCTTTTGTGCGTATAGAGACTAAAGTTTTGTCATAGGTTTTAAAATGTCAATAGAAAAGGCTGGACAATTTACCTTTCTGCATGCTTATTTATTTTTTCATCTAATGTTCTCATCTTGTGCCCCATTGAAGTTTATGTCGTATTAATCTTAAATGATGTTGATTAAGTTATGCAAAACATAGAGTGAACAATAAAAAATATGTGTTTCCAAAGTTGATGTAATTGTTTCTGTTTGTGCACCAGGAATCAAAGTACAATCAGTGTGAGATTCAAAGTTGTGATTAGCCATGAAATTAGTTTCTCTAGTAGTATCAACATTGTCATTTGCAGCTGCGATCAAATAGGTTTCGATACAGGTAGTAACATAATTTCCAACTGCAATCAAATCAGTGTCCGTAAAAATACTAACATGTTCAACATCTCCAGCACCAATCAAAGGAATGTCTACAATAGTTTTAACTTGATAATTATCAGTAGCAATTAAATCAGTGTTCATAGTATTTATAGTATCAGCATTTCTAGCAAAAATCACATTAGCATCCGCAGTAGTGATAACCTCATTATTTCCAGTATTAACAATATCAGAGTCCACAGCAGTGATAACCTGATCATATCCAGTAGCAATCAAATTAGTGTCTATAGTAGTGTTTACTTGATCAACACCACAAACAGTCAAATCATTGTCCAGAATCATGTTTTTTTCATCATAACAATTAAAAATCAAATTCGTGTCTGAAGTAATCTCCCCTCGGTCATCTTCAGTGGTTGTCAAATTCGTGTCCATAGTAGTTGTCATATAATCATCACCAAAGGTATGAAACTTAATGTCATCATTAGTGTTGACTTGTTGATCTCCAGCAGCAAACAAATCAGTATCCATGGTTGTGTTGATTTGATCATATCTTGTAATCACACAATTTTCCACAATATTTGTTTCAACGTCATTTTCAAAATGTTCATCTACAATGCAAAAAATAAAATAAATAAGTTTTTAACGTTTCAGAATAAATAAATAAAATTATAAATGTATTTTTGAAATAAAAAAATGCTGCTTTATCAGACTATATTTTCTCTCTCTTTTATTTAGTTCATTTAAACACACATATAAAAAGTTTTACTTAACAAATGTTATGAAGTTTGGTAATTTCATGGAACGCCCAAAAAAAACCCCCTAACTATGATTGCCCAGATACGTATTAAACAGCTTGAAAAGTATCAAAACTCTTGAAATCTTTCTCTGATACTTGAAACCTGCAGGTCATGTTAAGGATATGTTAAGGTGAACCCATTCCATGCCCACCATGATCGGACATAAATCAGTTGTTTTTTTTTTTTTTAGTCAATTGTCCGGTGTGTGTAACAAACGCTAACTGTAAAATTATCCCATATATTTTCCAGAAAATTTTGTTTGCACAACGGCTGTTATCAGTCGTAGACAGTGATTATATAACCAATTAATTTTTAACCTTAATGAAGACGGATATTCCTTGCAGTATGTGATATTAAGTGTGCAGTCACATTTATTTTTGCAACAAGTTTTGCCGACGATTACTTAGAAGATAATAAATTTTTGAATTAGCTTTTCGATGTTTGTTGGTTTAAAAAAAAATATTTATCAATCTATCTGTCTATATATATATATATATATATATATATATATATATATATATATATATATATATATATATATATATGTTTATAGAATTCTGTTAAACGCTTCTGAAATTATGTTTATCCTGCTTTTATACATATCGATAGTTCGCACTAATATTGATATTGAAAATCTTATATTATCACAACAAAGCTCACTTAGCTATTTTGAGTCCAACAGCTAAGAGAAAAATCAAGAGATCAAAAACTAAATGTTCCTAGTGAATTAGGAAAGTAATACAATTAGTAGACAAAAACAACTAATTGGTGGGATATTTTGCAAAATAAATGCTTGCGATTCATATAAAGTCACAGTCTGTTCTTAGAAAAACTAATTAGCTACAAACTTAAATTAAATGGTTTTTTACAAAGTAACATTTAATCCATTCAGGAATGATGTAACAGCGACTTAACACAGAACTTTACTTTATGGAGCATTAGTAATTAAAAGGCAAAAGAATTATTATGGTTAAATTTTCAAAAGGCAGACTGACCGTTTTTTTAGCAGTAATACTGAGAGTAGTTCATATTATGTAATTTTGTTCTGATTGTACCAATTTATGGTTTCAACTGGAGCATAATTTTTAAACGTTAAATGCTTACCATTATCATCATTCAGTCGACCGTATTTCAAGGATGCCATTTTGTTTTTCTTTTTGGTTTGAAACCATTTTCTAATTACTGGTGGTATACAGCGAGTCATCTAAAAAAGAAACGGAAAACAATGAACATTAAGAAAACCACTGTTTTGATGATATTACTTCTAATTATTCTATATTGTAATCCTCTGCAAATTGATCTGTACAGTGGTGGGAAAAAAATTGGACCACCCGCGCCGCAAAGAAGAGGAATTTCATCAAGACTGCATTCAACACGCAGTCAAGCATCCCGTATCCTAGATGATTTGGAGATGTAATTCTGATCAAGGAGTTGATGGGCTTCACTTAGTGTAAGGATCAGTAAACGCTCAGGTGTATATTGGCATTTTGGAGGAGAAATCATTCCCTACTATCCGGGATCACTTTACTTCAGTTCCAAACGTCATTTTCCATTATGATTCTGCTCCGTGGCATAGGGCAAAACTGGTAAGCAAGATTTTAAAAACATTTATCCCGTCATTAGATATAAATTGACATTTGGTTAAGTCTTTTTTTTCTCTAAACTCACACGCAGGTTCAGAAATGGTAAAATGAGCATAGGGTCAGCAGTTTGCCTTGGCCCGGAAACAGCCCCGATCTACGTAGACAGTTATCGGATTTCTGCTGTTAAATGTTTATTTCATATGTTTTGCAGAATTTCACATAAATTCCTCGTTAATGGGTCGACCAAAACTTCCCATTGTTGTGAAAATGCGTGGGTGACTCAATTTTTTTACCAGCACTGTAAATAATTTGTTTTTACAGCTATACTTACATTTGGCTTGAGGCTCACAGTATTATAATAACTTCTAATTATGTTGTTGTGATAGAAAACCACACTAAAAGTGTACTGCAAGTCTGAAGCTTTCTAACTTTCGCACAACAACTAGTTATTCACGCCATCCCCGTAGCTATTAGTTAATATACTCTGAACGCACATGTATTTCCGCAAGATCTAATTTCCTCGATAAGGAAGATATGTTTTCGCAAGCTGAAAATTTCGGGAATCGTTTGTGAACAGAGCTGAGATTCGAAAAGAGTAATATTTCTCAAGGCTTCATGGTGGTAACGACTTCGTGAAATTCGGCATTAAAATTAAAGAATCACAAAAATAAGTGCTTTTACAGAAGTCTATTTACTTAAATCATCTAAACTACTTTCATTCTGAACACCTCACTCATTAACGCCTTATTTTTTGCCAAAATCTGTTACGTTCAGAACTAAAGTAGATTGAGTCGAAATGGACTTCCTTCACTTTAGCTATTTATGCCTCATATTAAAATACGTGGTTGTGATCGGCCACAGGGCGACTAAATGATAAAACTAACGATTAAAAAAATTTATTTACCTTAACGTGTAAAAAGAATATAAAAATTGTTAGCGAAATAAATATATTTTCACCCAAAATCCAGATACAATTTCATGAGCTAATTTATTAATATTTAATAATTTATTACACTTATTTTGTATTTATGATTATTAAATTAACCAAATTATTTAAGAAACACTATCATTTACCATTTTCAATTTTGAAGTAAATGACCATTATCCCAAGAAAAGCTCCAAATTAATTATTGCAATAGGCTACGTGTGACGGAAAATTTCACCAGATTCCCGTTTACTTTAAAGCACATGGGTGGCTCAAACCTGCTTTTTAGTCTTAATATTTTTCCCCCAGGAGAAAAAAAATCAAGACCTACAGGCATGGTTTTAAAGTAAGATAAATAAATACCTTTGTGCTGAACAGTAAAGTAAGAAAACCAACGTTAAAAAAAGCACAAATTTGCCAATTACAGCAGACACGTGTTTCGGCGTTACAGAGAACGCCTTTTTCAATGCAAAAAGTAATGAGCTTATGGATGAAAAGACATCCGACAAAAACCCGAAAAAGGCGTTCCGTGTAACGCTCCGAAACACGTGTCTGCTGTAATTGCCAAATTTGTGCTTTTTTTAACGTTGGTTTTCTTACTTTATGGTTTTAAAGTGTTGTTGTATATACATACTTAAGATGCATTAGTAAATGTTTTACTAGCATATATAATACCAGACAGATATAGCAAACCCAAATAGTAACAAAACACTATGGGAAAAATGAGAAACTAGTGCAGCTTAGAAAAAGCCGAGCTAAAACTAAATCTACATCATCTATCTCAGGCCAAAACAAGAAAATGTTCATTCATATAATCGTCCTAGGAAATCAAACTGGAAATAAAGTTATTGTTGAAAGTTAATCTAAAAAAGAAAAAGATTTGAAATAATTATAAAAAAAACTAAATTACTAGGAAAGAGGTTCAAATTTTTTAGATTCGTTGCGTACTTTGAGGAATGAGATTTTTTTTACGGCAAATCTAGCATATATCTATTATAAATTATTTAATTTTAATCCAGGGGCCCTTCGCAGAATACCCGCCTCTCATTGCGGCACCCACTTTGAGAACCCCTGCAATAGAGTGCACTCAAAGTTACTTAAAATGATTGTACTGATTTTGGCTACTATTACCATTCAGTGGAATTAGAAGTAAACTTAAATTATTGTCAAAGAAAGCCAAGAATTTTCCGTTCTCGAAGTTTTCAGTTTGTAAATTTTTATCGTGAGCTCTACTTACTTTGTTTGATGATTCACTGCTGAGTCCATTTGGCTCCCAATGGGAAGGCTTCTTCTCAAAAAGCTTTTGTTTTAACTTTGTTATCCAAGACATCTAAAAAGCATTTTAACATTTATAATATCAATTTTTCTGATATTTTTTTTTAATGATTTATTCTGTGATAGAAGAATGTACGGCAGAGTAAAATAACCAGTCAAAGTAAACCGGGAAATATTTACTGTTTTAGTGCCACATGTCTAGTAACATTTTAACTATATATTAACACATGTAGGAAAGAGTAACCTCTGAAAATCAAAGCATATGATTGGACAAGTAATTTTCGAATGTTGACATTTAAACTGTTATGATTGTTAAAAAAGTCATATTTTTATTAGAACATTTTGTTGTAATCCAAACTATACATTTGATTTTCTAAACTTTATAATTGTGGTAATTGACAATTTAAATGCTAATAGAGGCATACTACCATTCATTGCAGCATACATTTATTTAATAATAAGCTTATTTTATTTCAAATATTTTGGAGAAATAGTCAAGTACGAGAGGAAAAAGTGTTTGTTTACTGATACAGTCATTTATTAAATCACTTAGACATCTAGTTATTGTTCTAGTTATTAATCATTGATTATTTTCTTTACCCCCTTCATGCAATTAATATTTCAATTGTTAATTCATTCCTTATATTATTTTCTTTTCCATTCATTGCTTTTTTTCACTCATTTTTTTTTCTCATATTATAATTAAAAATATTATTTTTTTATTCGTTAACTGTGTGTGTTTCATTATGTAATTTTTCATTCATCTATTATTTTATTTACTTATACATTTGATCAAAAATACTTTTAATAATAAGACAGAAAATTTTTCATTGTAGAATTATTTTATTTGTACTCAGCTCAAAAAAAGCGGTAAATATCACCCCCCCCCCCCACTCCATTTTTAGATACAAATTTATTGTCAAACGTAAAGTTTCTATTCAAGTTTTATTGAAAAATACAGTTATGTCCGTCTGTACCGTAATTTTCAAAAGAAATCCAATGTGTTTATTTCAGAAAAGATAAGTTATTATTATTTCACTTTGCTCCATATTCCCTACTAATACCGTTTGTGGTCTAATTTCAACGAGCTCTGTAAGGTTTTTCTATCTCTCCCTTTGAGTTTCAATCCATATCCATAGCGCTAGTTTTGAAACCAGAACAATTGTATAGTTTTTGATTAGCTGTTACACAATATTGTGCATTTGTTTACATATCTTATGTTAATACCTAAAATATTTTCCAGTTGAAAATGAATCATCTCTATGCAACTTTCCTAGGTGCTACATAATTGTTGAATTTTATCTCATCACGTATACAGCAAAACAGCGAGACATGACAGCAAACGAAAACAGGAATAACAGAAGCCGTTCCAAAATCAGAGCTGAAAGCGACATATCGAGTAGAGCAATATTAATTTAGGTGTCAAGTATCAAATCAATTATAAATAGAAATGAAATACAGGAGATTGTATTTTACTGTATTTTTACTTGAAATTAATTTTTACAAAATGGCATGTGAGTGATCAAGAAAATGAAAATAATAAAAATGCGATGCACAAAAATCCGATTCATCATACCATCTAATAATAAAAATATTAATTCGATTTTTTTTCATTTTAGCTTTTTTCATATTCAATTAATTAGTGTTTTAAAGCTGACTCCTTAATTAGCAGACATCTAATGAGTTAAATTAAGAACTAGTTACTTAAAAAGCTATTTATTATTTGCAGATAAAACCATTTTTTTGCGCAAACAAATGCTTGGTGGAACAAGAGACCATATAAATACCAAAAAGTATAAATTAAACAAAACAAAAAACGATAAAAAGACACCTGGAGCCGAAATTTATTCTATAATTCCATCATCAATGTTAAGACAATTTTACCCTTAGTTTTGACTTCATTAAGAATAAAGCCCAATGCCACAAAAAGTATTTTATTGTTTTTATTATTAGGTGTTTAAAAATGTTATTGCACTCCTAAATACGTGAGAATTGTTTTGTATTAATCCGAGATAAGTCAACTTTATCACATATTTTGCACTTGATTCATTTTTCTCAACTTGCTATGTCGCATTTAGCACTAATTTTGGAACAGCTTCAGAATATTCCCTGGATAGCTGAGATGTTTTGACGCCAAGCTGTGTGAACGCGAGATTTTGAAAGTTGCCTTGCCATGGCAGCAAAAAAATGCCCCATGAAAACCTTTTTTAAACATTTAAATTAAAAAATAAATTAACTACAGAACTGAAATTGGAAAAGGGTTGCTCCCACTCTAAAAATCAGAAGTAGATGAAAAATAAAGAAAGTTAAAGAGTACAAAAATTTATTTGTTTAAAAAAAATCAATTCAAAAAAATAAAAAATAAATAAAATTAATTTGAATTCTGACATCTTGAATTCAAATTATGTTTTTCGCAATCACGAATGTGTGTATGCAGGCGTGTGTGTTTGTGTGTGGGGGGTATGTGTGTTTGTGTGTGGGGGGTATGTGTATGTTTGTGTAGGCATGTGTGTTTGTGTCTGTGTGCTGGCATAAGTGTGTGGGTAGTTGTGTGTATGAATGTGTGTGCGGGGGGGGGGTATGTGTATGTGTGTGTCGGCATATGTGTTTGTGTCTGTGTGCAGGCATGAATGTGTGGGTAGTTGTGTGTATGTATGTTTTTGTGTGTGTGTTTGTGTAGGTGTCTGTATGTATGCGTGTGTGTATGTTTTTGTGTGTAGGTGTCTGTATGTATGCGTGTGTGTATGTGTTTTTGTGTGTTATGTGCTTGTGTATGTGTGTGTATGTGTATGTGTGTGCGCGTGTGTGTATGTAGTTGTGTATGTATGCGCGTGTGTGTAGGACATGGATGCAACTT
Organism: Uloborus diversus; assembly: GCF_026930045.1. Lineage (NCBI taxonomy): Eukaryota > Metazoa > Arthropoda > Arachnida > Araneae > Uloboridae > Uloborus > Uloborus diversus. The sequence goes on from NW_026557859.1 coordinate 39,070, forward strand.
GGAGACGACTTTCGCTATAGGAGCAGCATCGTGAGGAGCCGGTCGACGGTGATGCTGCAGAGGGTGGCGGTGGGAAAATAAAATGATAGGACGCCAAAAACAGTCAAATGAAAGCAATAAGCAATCGTGATTACTCAATAAATAAATAAAAAAACTCACTTGGTGAGTTACTACCGAAAACGCATGCCAGAAATAGCACCTAACTGGAGTTAACATTGAAGCTATACCCTCAATTATACCACCAAAAAACCTCGCCATATGTGGTAGGATCATTAGCTTTTACAGAAAACGCAATTTTTGACATAACATGCTTAAACAGAGCAACTCTACAATCAGATGAAAGAGAAAGATATATGTTGACTTACTTTCCACGCAAAATTTCCTCCAAATTTCGCAAAATACAAATTTTTGCGGAGTGGAAGTTCGAATTCGGCTACATAGGCGTATAATCGGCTTCGAGTGACGTTTTTCAGTTTCGTTCGCTCTGTTGTATAGTTAGAGCATTGTTGGAGGAAAAGATTAATTGTTGCATTAGTATACTAATTGCCAACAAGTTTTGCATGATAACAATATGTTGCATTGTTGTAACAATGTCAAAGATTTATATCGTTGAAATACCTTTCTTCTAACGAGGAAAAACTTTAAAAAAAATAAAAAATAAAAAAAAAAATTACTGTAGAGTACATACTTGTACATAAATATTTTCTGCTCTCAACTTTTAGTTTTAATTTTATTGGCAGTTTTAGAACTAACCTAAACATAAAGATGTAAGGATTAACTGCAATGCTGAGAGTTTTAATCAAGAAGTCATATATTTATTTTATTTAATGCCTTTCAATGCGAAGCAAACTTATCAAACTTATCAAAAGTTTTATGTTAAAAATCATTATTTGAATTTAGTAAAAGGGAGAGTTAAATTGAAAATAGTTGTGCAAGAAAAGAAAGAAAAAACATGTTCACACAGTAGCGTATCCGTGAAAAATTCGGAGGGATCTATGGTTAAATTTTGCTATGGAAGATAGTTAATATATTGTCTTTTCTAGGGTCTAGAAAGGAAGACTTCTGTGTTTTAGGGAAGTACATATCCCCTCGGTCCACCCTACCCTTTTTTAGCTACATCCTGGGTACACACATTTATTAAGTTGTAAATTACATAAAAATAATAACAAGTCAGCACGAACCTTCTCCTTCAATCAATCTATAATTTTTACAATATTTTTCTAACAAGGTAGTTGTTGTTTTCGCGTTATAGTCTGATAGTCAATGAGTTTTTTGAAGGTCGTTCACTTCTTTTTTTTTTTTTTTTTTTTGCTTATAAGAAAACACAAAAAAAAAAAAAAAAATGTGCAGCTCAAAAGAAGAGGAAAGGGTTTTCCGGTGGGAAACGAACACACGACACCCGGTATTAGAAGCGAAGCTTCGGCCTTAGAGCCACGGAGGCCTCCCTAACTAGGTAGTGCCTTGTTAATTAGCATAACCCTGACTAAGGACTTAATCGTTAAAGATGTTGCTGTTAACTCTCGGTAAACTCATAACAATTCCTGATTTCCGCTCCACTACATGCCCATTTTTTCAGTGACTTAACCTTCCGTACTTCGCGCTCTATCCGACATGGATGCCCAGAATGTCCATTGGTAGGATTTCCAGCTTTATAAAGATTGTGCTTTTTGTGTTTCGATTTAATACTTATTTAAAAGCAATTAATTGACATTGAGTAATATTAACGAAGCTTTGCTGCACGAAAAGTGTAACAAAGGTGCAAACTGTTAGGCGCACAATGCATGCAACTAACGGAAGTTTTAAGAGGCTGTAAACAGGCATTTAGCATTTACTTCAAGATTTTAATCCAGTTACCATTTCCTAATGCAAAGCGGTTTGTTTTTTTAATTTTATTTATTTTTTCATTTATTTTACATATTATAATTATTATTTATTTATTTATTTTATTTTATTTATTGTTTTCTAGTGGTTGTTTTACAAGATGATCTCTCATTATCTTGGTTATAGTTAAATCGTTAACTGTAATCTAACTATAATCGTAATTTCGTGTATGTAAATGATTCCCTCAAACTGAAAGCGAAAACAGATATATTTAAAACGTCATATTTCAAAGCTCTATGAAACGATGGCTTGAAAATCCTAAAAAAGGATCATTGTTTGGGAAAATAGCAAAACTTCTAATTTTGTAAGAAGGTGTATATGAAAATATTTGCTCAACTCTAACAAAAGCTACTTGCAACGAATTCTGGCATTTTATTACATGCATCCTGTCATAATGTCGTTTTATAGTCTTGTAGGAAAAACAGAATCTCTATAAAGAGCTTCAAAAACGTTTTCATTCGTGTTACAATGACGGTAGCAACATGTCTCTAAATATCGCCTTAAGAAATTTAGTTAGCAAAAATAAACAGTAGTGTTGCTATTCTTCTTGTCTATATATATAACTAGTATGTTGTGGCCATCACGAAACTTTCTTCTATATTTTTCCTTTTTCTGGTCCCTCCCCATGCTTGACGAGGAAGCAATATTCCTAACAAAAACAAAATTACACATGCAAAAACTTGACGACCATCCCAGTGTTTGAATTATTGTAAAAACAAAACAAAGAGCGAAAATTGAAAGTTACTTTAAAAGCCTTACTTGAATTAATTACAAGTATTTTATTTATTAACAAACATAAGATGGCAACAGTTAAAAATTTTAAATCATTGAGATAATATTTCCGATCATTTCCATACAATTAAAATCACGAGAAATACGCAGACGACAATCTACTACGATTTATCTTTCTTATTGTTGCATTAATAAAACTATTTTTATTCGCAAAAAAAAAAAAAAAAATCAACACCTCTTGGAGCGATTGGAGTCAAAATTGAACCAAAGCCTGTTTACGTATGGATTCACATATATTCCAAATTTCAACCAGAACGTAGCATTACTTCTTGAGATAGGGCACTCACAATGGAAAAAAAGAACGGGCGATTGCGCTACCCCCTTTTTAGCTGTTGACACCAAAATAAAATCAGCTCTTATACCCATTAAGGGCTACTTGTCAAAAATTTTTTGTTTGATTCCGTTCGTTATTTCTTGAGATACAGCAGTCACAATTGACGACAAAAAATGTTCTATAACTTAACCCCCGTTTGAGCTATTGACACCAAAATTGAATCAGCACCTGCTCCTGTTAGGGGCAACATATGGACTAAATTTTGTTTGATTCCGCCAGTTACTTTCTGAGGAATAGCAAGCACGCGTAACTCAAAAAACGTCCCATTGCTCCACCCCCCTTGGAGGAATTCGCGCCAAAAACCAATGGGCACAAGTTCACATAGGGGCACATGTGTGTACCAAATTTCGTTCAATTTCATGCGGTAGTTTTTGCTGTAGAGCGGCCACAAAAAAATTGGTCACACACAGACGTGACACACATACATACACACACATACACACACACACACACAGACAGACAGACATTTTCCAAAAATAGTCGAAATGGACTCAGCACACCTCAAAACGTTCGAATCCGTCAAAATTCGAAATTCGAAAATTTGCACGAATCCAATACTTTCTTCTATATATTAGATATAGAAGAAAGTAAAAATGGAGTTTGGTAAATTTGTTCCCTAAGATCTCAGAAACTACTCGGCAGATTTGGCTGAAACTTTCACCGTATGTTCTTTTTGGTACTGGGGAGGTTTGTAGACCTGTTCGAAAAAAATCCGGTTGATAGTTCCTTTTTTATTCCAATTTGTCCAAATTTTCGCATAAATGCCCCAATATGACTGTGAAAAAATACGTGCACATATTAAAATTATGTGTCCATCGAAAGCGCTTATTTTTCTGCTGAAGATGGCATCTGTTAGAAAGTTCTAAGTTGTATGAAAAACGAGTTATGAGCTTTTTTTGTTCCATGTTCGAAGGCTTTCCTCAACCCAATTCATTATTTAGTGTATCATCTCAACTCCCAGTTCATAGTTAGAACTGTTGAATATTTTTGTGTTTCGTCTGACTGTTTGAGGCTTTTCTCAAGTCAAATCTTAAAGTAATGTTTTTTCCCCCAAGATTGGCTAATAATAACTAGATTTGGTTGATTATTTTAAATTTAAACGGAACTTTAGTGTAATTAATGGTGTTTTTTTTATTATTTATGCTGATTGGATTTTTTAATCATTATCCAATCTAACAGCAGAAACCTCGCCAAAATTTATGCAGAAAGATTTCAGAAGCGGATGCATTTGGCAGTTTTTTCAAATGTCGCGGTTTTTGAAGTCAAAGACTACGTAATAATGTTTGTCAGCTTTCACCATGTAAACAAAATATCGTCAATCAAAGAATCTTTAAAAACTTTTTTTACTGTAAAATAATCCAGCAACTAAATTAGGCAAATCCATAAACATCACAAAAACTTCCATTAATGTGACTTTGTGCACAAATTCAAATCATCGCCAAATTTTACTTCTTATTTTGGAAACATTTCGGATAAATTGTTTAGCGCCATTTTATGGTGACCAAAAGTATCTTAGCATATGGCGACAATATCTCTTGTATAATACAAAGTTGGAAGAAAACTACGTGTTTATAATAAACTTTCAACATGACTTAAAAATGAAATTCACAGTCTATCAAATTTAAAGCTCAGATATTTCTTACTTTTGTTAGTTCTTACCATGACGGGGACATAAAAATTACTCATGAACATGAAAATATGAGAAATAAACTAAGTTACTTAAATTGAATGGCGAAACTTTCTGCAGAACTTAGAAAAATAGGAATTTAAAGCCGTAAACTACCCTTCCTGCTACTAATACTTGGGTGTGTTGTAAATTTACTTTCGTTACTAGTTTGTTGGTACTCTCAACTTCAATGGGATGGCATCTGCTTCTAGCTTTGTTATTGAATATTCGATACGGATGAGTCCATAACAAGGACGAAAGTGCAGTCTCTAGTCGTCAAAACCGGGTAGTCGGGGTTTTGCAAATGTGAGGGGTTTTTTTTTTTTTTTTTTTTTTTTTTTTTTTTTTTTTTCCGTGTCTGTAAGGACAAAGGGGGGAAATTCCAAACCTCATCGCTGTTTTTACATTGTATTCTAGCAAAGTGATGGTCTTCAGTCCTTCAGCGTAAACAAATTCAGGAACGTTACTGATTATTTCCGTATAACGTTACAGGATTTTACAGAGTTTTATCCACTTCCAGAGAAATTCAAGTATATTTGCCTAAAAGTTTCCTGAATTACTTCAAGTTGCACAAATGCAGACTTTTCACAGTTGTGAAAAATATTTTGAACAAACCTGTATTCAGATTTACTATTGACTTTGGTTAGCTTACGGCCCCTCCAGATTGACTAAGTTTCAAATGAGAGAGGATAAATCTTTGGATTCCGTAGCTTTGCGAAAATTGCAGGCGAAATACATTGACGGTAGGCACTTGCAATTCTGGCTTAGTTTCGGTCATGATTGGAATAATACTTCGGTAGGGTTCTTGGCAAAGCAGGAAGGTGCCAAGTTTTTTATAATAAACCTACCTAAGTTTTATCTAAAGATTCCAGAGACACGACTAGAGGGGTTTTAACCGGGGAGATAACTGAATTGATCAGAAAGATTCTGTAATAATTTCAAGAAAGTTACTGAATTTCAGCGGAAAATATTTGTTTTTTGCTAGATAAGTTACTTTCAGAAATTAGGCACGTCAGTTGGCCATTATTTTCCAAGAACGTTTCTGAATTGTTTTTATAGAAATTGACAAATAGCTATCTAGTTTAAATTCTTTTAGAAGAATATATTTCTCAAGTATATAAAATTGATATGAAACATTTATTTCTTCTAATGCTATGTTCTATTCAATTTCTTGGTTCTGCCTTTATGTTTCATCGTCATTAGTACTTCCTTATGTGCGTCAATATCAATTTATTTTTAATAAATATTCAAACACTTGAAAGACTTATGGGTAACACTGCTTTTATAATTTATGGTGTTGGGAATGATGAACAAAATGATGAATTCAAAATGATATTTATTTCTTGTATCTTTTACTCATATTAGAACAACAAAAAAACTCTCGTTTTTCTCAACTTCATAGTTTTCAATTGTCTTGTAATAACAAAATTGTTTCTAAAAAATCCTTCCGAATGTATTACTTTTCTTTGGATAATTAATGTCAGATAAATTATCATCGTTTTTAAGATAAGGAGAACTAGCCATTGTCATAGTATTACCGGTAATCATTACATTTATGTACTCAAACTCGAAACAACCTCATAATTATCATCCTTCCGAAATAATTTCTGATAATGGTTTCAATTGTTCTCAAGCTTGCTTTACGATTACTGAGGCTTGACATCTTTTTTTATACATACACAGAATAAAAGCAATTTCAAACAGTCTGCTTATTTTTTCGCAGTAAATTCTACTGCATTCAAGCCAATCATAATGCCGTTAACTAAAAACTTTCAATATTTTATCTTCAGGTGCAATTAGCTTCAGGGTCGTTTTCCCTAAACAGCGCAATTTGGACAGGGCAAGGAATGGCATTCACTGTGCCAGGGGAATGACACTTAGAGGAAATAATGTGTTTTACTGACGATATTATAATTTATGTGGGAAAAGGAAACACTACTTTTATGAAATTGAAAAAGATCCAATGTCGTGGTGTCCAAAAAGTAGTTATTGTGGTTATTTGTTTCCTTTACATTTTACAGGGGAAGGACGACAGGGGAATGACAAAAATTAAAGTTAACTTATATATTGTCATAACTGCAAACAACAAATATCAATGTCACTTAAAGTAAGGGGGGAAACTCTATACAAACAAAAGTCAATCATTCATTGAGCGATTATTACAAAATTAAATGAATTATCAAAGACAGGGTAATGACAGTCATTAAAAATACTTATCAAGATTTAACTTAAGATCACCCGAATATACTCGACACCGTATATTTATTCAAAAAGAACTAATTAAGATTATTTCTATGATGAGACCAGAATTCAAAGATTAAATTATGAGTTAATACAACTATTACCAGGTGTGAGAAACATTCATTCCATTCCTCAGGGGGAATGACAAAAAATCAAAGGACATTTTTTACTATTTTTTTTTAAATAGTGCAAACCTTGAAGAATTCTTTTTCTATTTTACAACATTGCATAACACTTCTTAAGAGGTTAAACAACATTTTCTGTACAAATATGCATGGCTTCCTGAATCTTTAGAGCTGATTTTGCTTTAAGGTGGAGGTAGGGACACATAGGGGAATGACATTTATCATGTCAAAAAATTATTTAAATGTATAATAATAATAGAGTGTTTGTTTTAACTTATTTTACAAACATAAAAACATGTTGTTAAAGCATTCTAGCGTCAGTTTTATTTCTATACTAGTTAGTTTGTTATTTTTGGAGCAAGGACAAGAATTTAGCAGTTTAGAGAAAATGACCCTTCAGTAATTTGAGGGTGAGGAAGAATCATTCTATGAATACATCTTGACAAAATGCGTGTTTTTCGTTATTTGTGAATTAACTTTTCTCTCGGGTCAAATTCTCCCGCCCCGCGGTTCAAGGTAGAAATACACTCAAACCTCTTCTTATGCGTTGGATAGTGACCGCATAAAAAAAAATCGCACAAAAAAAATTGTTCGAAACTTCAAGAGTAGCTTTAAAAAGATGTTTTCGCAACGCAGTTATTCCCCCCCCTCCCCCCCCCCAAGTGTGGTGATAAATTGGAAATCGTTTTGGGTCAAATTGACCCACTCTGCTTTTCTAGTACTTAAAAAATTAAAGAACATTGTCACCCCGGAAAGTGAATTTTGAAAATAAAAAAGCAAATGGAGCAAAGAGAAAAAACAATAATAGAAGAAGAAAAACGTTTTTTTTTTTTTATGGAAACCGATAAATCTCGATTTGAGAGCGTGGGTCGAAGCGAAAATTCCATTTCAGCTGACGAATTCCAATTGGATTTTGGAATCCTCTTTCAGAGGAATTTCATTTCTTGCAGCTGACCGTTGGTCATCCCTTGATGAACCCGGTAATGGCATTGGACAGTCGTGTTTATGAGAGAAATCTTGAAACGGAGATCTGAATGATAAGATAAAATGCTCAGATGCTTGAGCTTGACATATAGTTACGATAAAAACTGAGACGTAATTGTATAATATTGTAACGGATTCGGTGCGACTTCCACTTTCTTGAAATGAAGATACAGTTCTTGATAAAAACACAGGAGCTTTATTTACACTGTGTACAGGAGAAATCGTTAACAACTGCTAAAATAATCATCAGCAATTAAGCAAATATCACTCAACACCGTAAACTTAACGGTTACACACGTATTTCCTTCCAAATACGAAAACAACACAGCGAAATGCCTCGCTATAAACAGAGCAAATACGCTCTCAGTTCGAAATATCAATCGAAACTAAACTCTTTATCCAGCGTAACGGTTTATGTACACACCGAAAGAAATCTCTCAAATATTCCAAACGCTTCTGGAAAATAGTAGACCGTTATCAAATTTTATCAATGAACAAAAAAAAGGAATAGGGGGGGTCGTATACTTTAGCCATATGTTAAGTGGGTTGTATATTCATTACGGGAAACTATTTACAGGTTTTGTAACAATATCAATACTGATGAAATCCGGCACAGTTTTGTAGGTTTACGTTTAACACTTCCTCGGGCGCAACTGATCTATTAGGCACACCTCGAATTCTTTACTTAGCCACGCTCCTCAATAGCTTATGGAAAAATGTATATTCATTTTCTCAAATAAACTTATGTTACATTCGAAAATCATGAAAAACTTTTATTTCTCTTCTTTGGTGTTTGTAGTTGGCAATTTTTTCGTAAGAAAATGTGAGCATGCGTGGAAAAGATCAGTAGATCAAAGTGTGCTTCCCAGGCTCAATGCGCCCGATCATGTTCTACAACATATTGCGCCCGACGGAGAGTTAAATATGTAAAAATGCAGATATTCCCTGAAATTGTATTAATATAATCGTATATGTTTCATAAATTTTACCGAGTTAGTAACTGTCTTAAAAGTAAATATTCTAATGGTTAGTTTTAACTTTAAGAACCAGTTTTTAAAAGAGTCTGGCAGGTCAGTTACATGCCAAAAATCTTACAGTGGTTTCTTTGAATGATTTCAGGAAACACACATATTTTTTCTTTTCTTCCAGAAAAAAATTTTGTAACCCACAAATATTCCGAAAGTTGGTCCCAACTTAGATTTTTTCTCAAATCGATATCTTTTAATATTTAATTCTCTGTGCGCAATGAGCATCGGCAAAAATAATCTTTGTGATTACAGCATAAAATTTCTTCTTCATCAGCACAACAGCCTGGTGCAGGCCAAGGCTTTCTCCGTCTGCTTCCTCCAGGCGGTACGACACGTTGCCAGGTTTCTCCACCTGTTCACTCCCAAAATTTTAAGGTCCTTCTCAACACTATCCAGCCACCTTGTTGCTGGTCTTCCCCTTCTCCTTGTACCCTCAATCCTTGAAAAAGTTACCTTTTTAACCGGGTCCAGATCTGCGCGCCTAAATACATGCCCCAGCCATCTGATTCTATTGGCTTTAATTACTCTTAAGATGTTGGGTTGTCGGTATTTACGGTATACTTCAAAGTTATAACATAAAATTTTGTGCCCCAAATGAAATGTACCGTAAATTTTATGGCTGACCTTCAGTGAACTCAGGCAGGGCAGTCTAAATTGTGCCGAAGAAAGTGAAAATGTGTCATGTTTGAGGCCTCCTGGTTCCGTGGACTGATGTTCAGCCATAGTTTTTGCGAGAAATTTGTGTAACAGTGTATATAAATGATTAAATAGGCTCTTTAAATGCATGTTTAATGACCACTGCTGCAAAACATAGCAGTTTTGTCATCAAAACATGATAGAAAGTGTACTTTTTAAGGGTCTGTATCTCAGTGCACTGAGGGTCAGTATATAAATGCCTGTATTTCAAACAAGAGTGTATGTCTTTGCACACACAAGTGACAGAACTATGGCAATTTCTCTACAGGCTCATAAAGTGCACTTCAAGATGCAGAAATTGCATACGAGTTATATTAACGACGTGTCCAGTTAGTTGTACTCAAGTTATATGCGTTGTCTTGCATTTTTTAAACCCTTGTTTATAATGTCATAATATTGCTTTTGTCATAAGTAATAAAATATGACTTAGTAATTGTTTGCTATCATGGTGCAGAGAAAGCAATTTTTATCACTATGATGTACACCCTAAAATGGAAGAAAAAAGATTCGATCAAACGAAAACCTTAAATAAAATACTTAAAAATATACCTAAAATACATTTAAAAAAGTGTTGCAAATAACTTACGTTTTTCACACAATAATAACTTTTTTTTTTCACTTTGTTTCCAGTTATTTATACTATTATTATGAAGAGAAAGAGCTGATTTTTTTTTTTTTTTTTTTTTTTTTGTATGTTTATATGTTCGAGGGGTAATCTCCAAAACCACTGCACCTATTTGAAAAAAAAAAAATTCTATATATGAAAGGTGCATTCTTACTGAGTGACATTGGCTATACATTATGCATTTATGTTTTTTATTTTTTTTTATAATTGATGAATTCTCTTCGTTACCAATTTATGCTTCCTACTGTTTTGTTCTTATATACATAAAAACAAACCCAGATTGCTCCGCATCCGCAATGATAGAATGGTTAAAGCATAGACTAATAATAAGAGTAGACCGAGCTATGGCAACCCTTTTGCTGCTCATAAACCAAACCATGTGACTGGTGGATATCCTAGCAACAGCGGGCGTTGATCGTAGCAGACGATCAACGTGAGCGAGAAATAAAATAAATAGAATTGATGGGACACGGAATCTTTTATGGAGCCCGATTTGTAAATTTGTTATTCTAAGTTGTAAATATTTTGTTAATATAGTGAGTTTTTCGTTTAGATAGTATTGTGCATTTTCTTTATTCAATTTCAATAACTATCTAAGCAATTAAAGATGCAAGTGCCCCAAAAGAATCGCAAACGGTAAGATTTTTACCTACAATTTCAATTTAAGATACCGATTAGTACATTTTTGCGTTAATGCAAAACGTTTACGCCATTATACGTTCACGCCAACGCTGACGTAGCAGAATGAAATAAAAGTTACTGAAAACTGTGATCAAAACTAATTACTAATGTCAAAATAATGCATAACTAAAAGAAAAACAGTTCAATCTCTGCACCTGGAAAAAAAATTATAATGAAAACACATTACGTCTTAAGATACATGTCGAGTGCCAAACTATAGATAATGTTGCCATCTAGCAACCCTGCCGCCAAAGTTTTCGCCAAGCCTTCCACTAGTCACATGATGTATAGTCCTGGCCCCACAATAGGGTCCAGAGAATTTCTCTTTAGAATCTTGATCTGTAGGTGTTCTAATGCGAGAATTTCTTGGGTAGACATGTTGAATCCTGCGCGAAATAATTTTACAGGCCATCAAAGAAAGCGGCCATTTTGGTTCACTTGCACATTACGGTTTTCGCAACGGGTGTACCTACAACTTCAGTTCAATTTTGAACTGCAATTTTTTGGAGTCTAGGAAGTCAATTAATGTATTAATTATGTCATAAAAGCCGCTCTAGCTGTTTCCACAATTTTACGTGGAGATATCTCTGACATTTGTTGTTGAATATTCTAGTTACTAAAAAGTGTACAAAAATTAATAAATAATCCAAAATGCTCATTTTAAACTCGTGTTTATCACATACATGTTTCTTCAACAACACAATAAACGAAAAATACAAGATTAGTTACTTTTAAAAAAGGTTACGATCTGTTTTTGCATTGCATGTTATTGCACTACGACGGACGTCTGTATCATTTGATGCCGCAACCGCTTTTTGAACCATTTTTATCAGCCCAGTCTATGTGTGGAAAAATTCGTAGATCTGCATTTTATAATGAGTTATTCTAATTAAGCTCTTCAATGATCTGTCTGAAATCTCCTATGAAAAGTATTGCAGATTGCTTCTTCATTAACTGTTAAACCGCTAACTTTTTGGACATTTCTTCTATTTCCTTGCCTGCTAGATACAGTAAATTTTCCTTATTTGATACTGAAGACCAGAAATTTTCTACCTGCATAGGTACTTGCGTTTTTCTGTCGATTGCAGCAAGATTTGTTTTGCCCTTAGTTGGTTCTCTTCTCATCCTTTCAAATTATTTCACAAAATGCTGCAAATAACTATCGATCACAACATGAAGTTCATGAAAAGGGCATATAGAAATGAATCCGTGCAGAACATTGCTGATAACTTCGCCAAACGTTTTCTTTATTTAGCGGACTTGTGACATGAAATATATAAGGAGTGCAGTTTTTATTGGAGGATACTTTGCTAAATTAAAAATGTTCTGGCAACAGATATTTCTGTAATCTAGCTTGGTAGGTGAATCAGCATCACCAGGGGCGTGAAAAAGGGGGAGGGAGAAGAGAAACCTGTTGGTCCGGGCCTGAGCCTGAAGTGGACCCAATATTTTTAAAACTAGGGATGAAATATATGGGTAAACACTATGGAAGGGGGCCCAGAAAAGTCATTTGTGACGGGCCCCAAAATTTCTGTGCACGCCCCTGACCATCACATTATCTGTTCGTTGGAAACAAGTCGTGAGCTAAAATATTTTAAATGCATTCTCCCCTTTCTTTCGCTATTTCCATGTCTCTGCACCCTCGTTAAAGTTGATTCTTTCCCATTAGCTTAGAAGTGATATTTTATGAAGAACTGTGTGCATCAAAGCATGGTAGGTTGTCTTTCGAAAGTAAATCAGACAATTTTTGAATTAAAATGTATCCAGCCTAAACTGGCGGTACTGTTCTAATCAATGAATCATGATATTCATGATGCTGAGAAGGCGAATCTTGACACTACCATTCACAAAACGTTTAGTGAGAAAGCTGTCAAGTTGCACTGTTTCAGAAATCTCATCGGGATTTATATGTTGATAGATAAAATCAACAAGCCTTTTGACATTTTCATCAAAACACTAGCTACGATTGCCTGTAAAAATAACGATGCGGGACACTCTCACAGTGATCCATTAAGTGAGAACTAGAAAGACCGCGAAACATTGCATATCATTAAAATTTCATGATACTCTAAATGCCACTCGACAACATACTTTTTCTCGTCTGTCCTGCAATTTCTCCGGCACTTTTCTCTGACCGTTCAATCGTTTCTTCCAACTTCATCTCTGACTTCAAAGTATTGAATTTACCATTCTATTTTTTAACAACAAATTTACCTTGAATGAATTTTTCCTACAGGTAGGGACACTCATTTTCTAGCGCCCTTATCCTCTCTAAGTACCATGTTGCATGTAGTAGATAAATGATGCAATAAAATATACGAAAGACTGGAAACAGTAATTCAACAGTCTGAACGTATAATTTGTAATTTTTTTCGCGATCCGTAATAATCAAGTGTTTTACAAGTGATATCAGTGAATGAAACACTTTCCAATACCTGCACAGTTCCGATTTGTCACTACATCCCTTAACAAAAACTCAATCTCTGTTTTCAAGCTTTCAATATTTGTGCGTAACGATTAAATCATTATTTGACTTTTTTCCTCATCCTTTGAGCCAAGAGCATCCTGAACCATCTTTACTCGCTTAGCAGAACTTCTCTTGTAGTCTAAAATTAACATCTTATAATGATTTTCTCAAGATTCTCAATGATTTTCTGCAGTCTTCACGGCTTCTTGTGAGCTAAAAGCAGCAGCAAGTACTTTTGAAGATAAATGTTTAGAAAAAGCTATCAAAGGTTCATTATTTCTTTCGGAAGCCATAAAGAATGCTTTTATTATACGTTGTTACGAGAAATAGTTTTGTTTCATTAACATAAACCAATGCATTTTCATCTGCATTGAGAGCATTGGGCATCAATTCCTTTATTTCTGAAAGAATAAATCCATGCCCAGAAATTAAAAGAGGCTTTAATATTTCATTTGCCTTTTTAAACAGTTCAAATTTTGAGGATATATGTTGCGAACACTGTGTATTGGTTTCTCGCTCATACTTTCGAATGTAAGAACTTATACAATTTGAATGTGCATATAAAATCGCAGCAGTCTGTGCATTTTTTCTACCATTTTTTTAGCGTTTCTCCTGGCGTGTATTTCTTGTAGCACTAGTTGCTGCAATGACACACTATATTTTTTTGCAGCGTTTTTCAATATTGCGTCTTTGTGTATTTCAGCAGCTTCACGAACTCGTTTTTGTCGGAGAACATAATTTTTCTCTTGATTCCTTTTGACAAATTACATATTCGTTTGCCAAAACTGTCTTCAAGGTGTCCTCAATTGCCCACTAAAACTTTCTGAACTCAGTTTAGAAATATCAACCTTTGCTTAAATAGTTATTGTCACAGAAAAACAAGAAACAAAAAGTTTTTGGAACTGTGGAATATTTGTACTCGAAAACAATTACTTTGATAGCAGAGGATAAAAAACCTTGAACAGTGGTGGAGCGAAGAGGGGTGGGAGAAAAAAACCTCTATAGCCACTGGTTTTAACATGAATGCAGCTTTTAATACAGTAGCTTACGTATATGAAAGGGTTGTTGTGATTAACAACCTTCTTCATAAGGTATTTTTGATCAAAAAATCCCCTTCAGAAAGTATTTTCTAATTGAAAAAACCCATTCAAAAGATTTTTTCATCAACCCCCCCCCCCTTCAGAAGGTATTTTTTATCAAGAAATCCCCTCCAGAAAGTATTACTGGCTGCGCTGGTGACCTTGAAAAATATTGATTAACACAAAAGATTTTACACTTTAAAATGGTTTGGTTTCATTAAGGGTCATTAATTTTTGTACACTTTTTAGTAACCAGAATGGTAAACGGAAAACGTCGAAGATATCTCACGTAAAAATTGTGGAAATAGCCAGAGCGGCTTTTATGACGTAACTATTACATTAATTGACTTTCTAAGCCATAAAAATCTCATTTCAAAACTAAAGTTAAATTTATAGGTACGCACGTTGAGAAAAACGTAATGATCAAGTGAACCAAAATGGCCGCTATCTTTGATGGCCTGTAAAATTATTTCGCGCAGGGTTCAACATGTCTACCCAAGATATTCTTACATTAGAACACCTACAGATCAAGATTCTAAAGAGAAAATCTCTGGACCTAAAATTTTTTACGGCCATACATTGTGTGGCCTGGAATAGTATCCATGAACCACTTTTTTCATCAGCAAGTCTGGGGAAAGCTCGGTCTACTCTTATTATTAGTCTATGGGTTAAAGGTCCTCCTTCGAATTTAACGCTGAAGGATGGGCTCATGTGTAACATAAAAATATCACGATGCCAGCCAGAAAACCGCCAAATTTTTTTCATGTATTTGAGGCTGCAGAAGACAGGGTATGTAGCATTCTGATAGCCTAGAAAATTGAAAACCATTTAAAGTCACATAATGTTTAAGCTTAAAAATTGAATAAGTGAAATGTATCAGCAATTCGCTTCTGAAAATTAGTTTTTGAATTCACGTAGTGTAGATAGAAATTTAACCCCAGAGAAATCCAATATCGAATAATATGATTTCAAGTATTGTTCTTACAGTACCAGCTGTAATGACCCAACTGAATCATATCAGTTGGCTCATAATGCTTGCATACCTATGGTCCCTGTATAGTTCCTTTTCCAGTTTAAGTGATTACAATCTCAGCAAAAACAACCCTGTTGTAAAAATTTCCCTGTCAAGAAAACCTTTAACTCTTCCCCACAATAAAGAAAGCCTTAATCCTAAACCAAAGAAACCTCAGCCTTAAAAACTCATGATATCTAGTTTGCCGCCAAGTATCTGCCAACCTATCATCCTCCCTGTTCTCCTCTTTCATCACACCTACTTCTGTTAGATCCTTCTCCCCCCGTCAACTCCTCAGAAATATGGATAGATCCTTTAAATCGTTCATCTTGTTTGGCGGGAAGCTTTTCTAGTTGAGGTGGTTGCTTGGGTGAGCAAAAAACTTCTCGCCGAACTAGATAAACAATTTAAAGGATCTATCCATATTTCTGAGGAGTTGAAGGTGGGAGGAGCTTCTAACGGAAGTATGTGTGATGAAAGAGGAGAAGAGGGAGGATGATAGTTTGGCAGATACTTGGTAGGTAAACTAGATGTCATGACTTTTTAAGGCTCAGGTTTTTTTGGTTTAGGATGAAGACGTTCTTTATTGTTGGGAAGAGTTAAAAGCTTTATTGGCGGGGAAATTTTTACAACAGGGTTGTTTTGCTGAGATATCATATCTTTTAACATTGTTATTATTACTTTGTCTGTATTTTTTGAATTGAGAATTTAAAGTCCTAAATATTCAATTGAAACAACGTTGTTTTGTGTTTTGAAGGAACAATAATGGCAAGCTTAATGTTGGTCGTCACACTGGTCATCATGTTATTTTCTGACCAGTAAGATTCTATGTTCGTTTGGTGAGAATTGGGCCGTTTAAATTTTATTCAAATCCTTGGATCCTCTCTGTTGCAAAGAAAACTGCTTGGATAATAAAGCACTATATTTTAAATTACATTGTTTTTAAGTAGTTTACAAGTTCGCAACAAAATCTATTACAATTTCTTTATTTGATGGATTATTCAATATTTTCATGATTTTTTTTTTGTTTTTAATGTTTTACAACTTCCGGGCTATATCAATATATATTTTATTTAAAGACTTCTTTTCTTAAATCACATATGATTTTATGTTTTATATGATAATTTTAATTGTTGGGTGATTTATCTTTCTTTTGATGGAACTCTTTGTTTTGTTTAATACCTAGTTTTAATCAAAAGTTCACTAACAAGAAAAAATAACGTATGTTATGACCAAGCAAAAAAAAAAAAAAAAAAAAAAAACAAATCTTTAAATATTTTAAATTTGAATGAGTCAGAAGATGTATGCAACAGTATTCAACGCCAAATTGCGGATATCACAAATTTGCCACAGCGACTGCGTATGCGGCGCGTGGACTTAGCTCATTTTAAAAGTCTTGCTTAAATTAATTGCAAAAATTTTATCTGTTAACAAATTACTGCAAAATACGGATATCTACACATATATCATATATTTCATTTCATAATGTGTTATGTTTGTGAAAATGCATTAATTAAGAAAATAAGCAAACCAATAAATAAGTGCTATTTCTCGTTTTCAATTCTAAAGTTAGATGAATCATATACACAATTCGTACAGTCACATATAATATGTCACGCAAAATATTTTCATGGTGTAACCCCAGTTTCGCCGACACTTAAAATTTCTTCCCCCTTAAATATATCAAAATTGACAAACAGGAAGAAAAGAAATTTCGTTTCGGCAAAACTGGGGGGGGGGGGGGCTGTATTCTAATGTTATTTATTAATGTTTCTCTACTTCAATATAAACAAACTACATAGAATCTTAAAACAGGAAGCCCAATGAAGTCCGCGCGCATGCTCAGTCGCTGTGAAATTTATGATATCTGTGATTTAACGTCTAGTTGCAACTGTTGGATCTGTTTTATTAGTCTTGATTAAATTTCATTTCCAAAGACAAATTTTGAATAATTGTTAGATCTTAGATCTGTTTCTAGCCTTGCAATTGCAGTCAGAGGTTAACAAATCCTATAAGCTGAGAGTAAGTACATATGAATTTTGGGGAAATTAGTAGTTTTCAAACTTTAATTACTCCGGCCCATGATGTCCCTGAGGATTTGAATTTTTGTATATGTCTTCAATGGCTTCCCAAGAATATGTATACAAAAAATAAATACCATAGCCTCCCGGGGGGCAGCTGCAGTACCCCGGGAAGGTACGATTTGTGGGGTGAAAACGAGGGGGATGGTGTCCAATTTCACAAAAGGCACATCAGTAGGTCACAAGGAATGTGTGTGCGAATTTTCAGCTTGATTCCTTTTTTTCGTCTGGGCTGTAGCTCTGTCGAAGAAAGCGAACACGTTTTTGAACAGCGATTTTATAACTTAAAATCTGCCTCCCCCCCCATGGTCCAGGGGATTATATTTTGGTTTACGTCGTCAGGGGCCACTAGAGATTGACTGTACCAAAAATCAACTCCGGGAGTCTTCATGGGGCTGAGATACAGAGGGGTGAAACCCAGAAAACTTCAACTTGTTCTGTCGTGTAAACTGTTTCTTGGTCGCTTTTATTTTCTTTCGTCTTTGGCGGTAGATTTGCTTTCGTCGGCTGCTTACGTATGGTTTTCTTGGCGGCGGGACGCTTCCGCGTCCTGTGATATCAATAAATATTTCTTAAGCCATCACCATCATCGAACGTACAACTATACGATACGTAGTGCAACGCTATATACGGTATGAATGTATTGTTCAGAGGGAATTATACGTTATTCTCTCTTGATCTGGAAATGAGGTAAATCAATTTGTTTTAAACCCCACGAAAGCGAAACAAAAAAATATTGCTTACTGTAAATTTTCAAAATAAAAAGTATCTTTATAATATTTATTTAAGATAAATAGTTTTTTTTTTTAAACATGAAACAGGTCGAGACGGGGCTTCTAGTAATATTATAAAGTATGCAAAAAAAACTAATTTTTTAGCAGCACAGAGGGTGAGCCATGCAACTAATGAGGGTATTGAATAATTTATGTATATATTATCACACAATTTACGTACAAAAAACCATGGTTGATCCTAAATGCAGGGAATTAGATCGCCTCAATTGTTTCACTTTTTTTCATTTTTTTCGACAAAGTTTGGCGACCCCTGTTAGGCTATACTGAAGGTCAGTAACAAAATTAACGATACATATCAATTAACGTTCTAAATGTTATATTGTCAAAGCAAGAATTTTTTCGGCCCATGCTCAAAACACACGAAATAATCGAATTTTTAAAACGCTGATTTGGAAATACCTCGAAGTCGGTCTTCACTTTACGAATTTTTACAGGTCCCCAAAATTTTTTGGGAGAAAAGGAAAAAATATGTTTCTTATAAAATCTTTAAAAGAATTCACCAGAAAAATTTGAGCTAAATCAAAAATAGTGTATATCCGAACACCCCTTTTCTGCCCGGTTCTTAACTGGCCCTGTTCTTAACTAACCCGGTTAAAAACTGGCTCTTAACAACTACATAACCCTTCATTATGTGCAATGCGTAGGATTTTCGGAAAAACGGATAGCATTTAATGCAAAAACAAACGTCTTGACATTTTTTACGTTATTTAATAACTAGTGGTATCCGGACGACTTTAACCGTAATAGAAAAATTAAAAGGTCTTTTGGTTCGCCTGTATATTTACAAATAATGTACGGTGAATTTTCTCGCCAATTGGCTTGTACCCATGTTACAGTTCCACGTTATGATAATTTCGTATCTCGCCGATTGGCTTGTGCCCATGTTACGGTTCCACGTTATGATAATTTCTTAATTTACTCGTCCATCTTACAATAGTTTTGTTCTTAAAATTGGAATAGAAAAAGAACCACATCGAATTTTCGAAAAATCGCTTCGAGGCGCACACCCCCATGCTACAAACTAACTTTGTGCCAAATTTCATTAAAATCGGTCGAACGGTCTAGGCGCTATGCGCGTCACAGAGATCCAGACATGCTCCGGACATCCAGACAGAGAGACTTTCTGCTTTATTATTAGTAAAGACTACACGAATGTGTCAGTAATGATGTATCGTACATGATCGCAATTTTAAAATACTGCAAATACAGTAAGTTATCGTGTGAATGTAAGTTTCTTACTTGTTTTTATATTTTACATAAATGTGATATTATTAGCAGTAAATAAATTGAAAACTATTTTTATTACTTTCAGAATTATGCAACCAATAAATGAACCACAAGGTTATACTGCATTTACTGGGTCATTTCATAACTATAGGCCGAAATTGAAACACAGAAGAAACCATGTACCTTAGATTAATTAACTTGTCTCATTCAATTGGGTACTTGACATCGGAACCATTGCTCTTTGTTTATTGAGTTTTGAGCAAACTTACGCAACGGGGGGGGGGGGGGGGGGTTGGAAGCACTGAACAGGTTAAAGGAATGATCAACGGCCTGAATCACAGCATCCTGCTTCGAGACCTGTTCGTCCTTCACAAATTTGTCTAACAGTTGAAAGACGTAATAATCAGTCAAAACTAAATTTCAGGAATAACATGTGGAAGGCAGAATCTCATACACCAGATTGTGGATCTTTTCTGGATACCAACTGGGACTTGGGGCATAGCTATGGTAGTATAAAATAACGTTTTTGGAACTTCAATTTCGAAACAAATTCAGGAGAGAGTTCCGGATACAATATCTACCTCAACGTCATCACTGATAGCCTACATTTGCTTTTTTTTTTTTGTAACTTAATTTCAAAAAAATTGCAAAGGTGAGCTTACGGCCTACACGCCCTACATCAGAGGTTCCCAAACTTCAGATCTTCATGGACCCCCTTCGGAAAAACTACAAACTTCGTGAAAACCTCTCCCCTCCCCCGCGTATGCAAAAAAAAAAAAAAGGAGCGAAAGTTTCATTTGAAACCTAGTTCCCCACACTACCACCCCCGTAATGCACAA
>NW_026557860.1:0-59502 GCF_026930045.1 Uloborus diversus
CATTTCGAATAAAAAACAAGTTTTCTAATTCACCGGGGGATCAGGAGATCAAAAATGGTGATAAAATGGGAAATATCGTTCATCTTGTGAAAAAATGAGAAAAAACTCCAAGGGGGGAGGGGAGGAAAAATTAGGAAAAACGGACAGACATCATTTTCGAATAAAAACAAGTTTTCTAATTCACCGGGGGATGAGGAGATCAAAAATGGTAATAAAATGGGAAATATCGTTCATTTGTGAAAAAATGAGAAAAACTCCAAGGGGGGAGGGGAGGAAAAATTCGGAAAAACGGACAGACATCATTTTCGAATAAAAACAAGTTTTCTAATTCACCGGGGGATGAGGAGATCAAAAATGGTGATAAAATGGGAAATATCGTTCATTTGTGAAAAAATGAGAAAAACTCCAAGGGGGGAGGGGAGGAAAAATTAGGAAAAACGGACAGACATCATTTTCGAATAAAAACAAGTTTTCTAATTCACCGGGGGATGAGGAGATCAAAAATGGTGATAAAATGGGAAATATCGTTCATTTGTGAAAAAATGAGAAAAACTCCAAGGGGGGAGGGGAGGAAAAATTAGGAAAAACGGACAGACATCATTTTCGAATAAAAACAAGTTTTCTAATTCACCGGGGGATGAGGAGATCAAAAATGGTGATAAAATGGGAAATATCGTTCATTTGTGAAAAAATGAGAAAAACTCCAATAGGGGAGGGGAGGAAAAATTAGGAAAAACGGACAGACATCATTTTCGAATAAACACAAGTTTTCTAATTCACCGGGGGATCAGGAGATCAAAAATGGTGATAAAATGGGAAATATCGTTCATTTGTGAAAAAATGAGAAAAACTCCAATAGGGGAGGGGAGGAAAAATTAGGAAAAACGGACAGACATCATTTTCGAATAAAAACAAGTTTTCCAATTCACCGGGGGATCAGGAGATCAAAAATGGTGATAAAATGGGAAATATCGTTCATTTGTGAAAAAATGAGAAAAAACTACAAGGGGGGAGGGGAGGAAAAATTAGGAAAAACGGGACAGACATCATTTTCGAATAAAAACAAGTTTTCTAATTCACCGGGGGATGAGGAGATCAAAAATGGTGATAAAATGGGAAATATCGTTCATTTGTGAAAAAATGAGAAAAACTCCAATAGGGGAGGGGAGGAAAAATTAGGAAAAACGGACAGACATCATTTTCGAATAAAAACAAGTTTTCTAATTCACCGGGGGATGAGGAGATCAAAAATGGTGATAAAATGGGAAATATCGTTCATTTGTGAAAAAATTAGAAAAACTCCAAGGGGGGAAGGGAGGAAAAATTAGGAAAAACGGACAGACATCATTTTCGAATAAAAACAAGTTTTCTAATTCACCGGGGGATGAGGAGATCAAAAATGGTGATAAAATGGGAAATATCGTTCATTTGTGGAAAAATGAGAAAAAACTCCAAGGGGGGGAGGGGAGGAAAAATTAGGAAAAACGGACAGACATCATTTTCGAATAAAAACAAGGTTTCTAATTCACCGGGGGATGAGGAGATCAAAAATGGTGATAAAATGGGAAATATCGTTCATTTGTGAAAAAATGAGAAAAACTCCAATAGGGGAGGGGAGGAAAAATTAGGAAAAACGGACAGACATCATTTTCGAATAAAAACAAGTTTTCTAATTCACCGGGGGATGAGGAGATCAAAAATGGTGATAAAATGGGAAATATCGTTCATTTGTGAAAAAATTAGAAAAACTCCAAGGGGGGGAAGGGAGGAAAAATTAGGAAAAACGGACAGACATCATTTTCGAATAAAAACAAGTTTTCTAATTCACCGGGGGATGAGGAGATCAAAAATGGTGATAAAATGGGAAATATCGTTCATTTGTGGAAAAATGAGAAAAAACTCCAAGGGGGGGAGGGGAGGAAAAATTAGGAAAAACGGACAGACATCATTTTCGAATAAAAACAAGTTTTCTAATTCACCGGGGGATGAGGAGATCAAAAATGGTGATAAAATGGGAAATATCGTTCATTTGTGAAAAAATGAGAAAAACTCCAATAGGGGAGGGGGAGGAAAAATTAGGAAAAACGGACAGACATCATTTTCGAATAAACACAAGTTTTCTAATTCACCGGGGGATCAGGAGATCAAAAATGGTGATAAAATGGGAAATATCGTTCATTTGTGAAAAAATGAGAAAAACTCCCAATAGGGGAGGGGAGGAAAAATTAGGAAAAACGGACAGACATCATTTTCGAATAAAAACAAGTTTTCCAATTCACCGGGGGATCAGGAGATCAAAAATGGTGATAAAATGGGAAATATCGTTCATTTGTGAAAAAATGAGAAAAACTCCAAGGGGGGAGGGGAGGGAAAAATTAGGAAAAACGGACAGACATCATTTTCGAATAAAAACAAGTTTTCCAATTCACCGGGGGATCAGGAGATCAAAAATGGTGATAAAATGGGAAATATCGTTCATTTGTGAAAAAATGAGAAAAACTCCAAGGGGGGAGGGGAGGAAAAATTAGGAAAAACGGACAGACATCATTTTCGAATAAAAACAAGTTTTCTAATTCACCGGGGGATGAGGAGATCAAAAATGGTGATAAAATGGGAAATATCGTTCATTTGTGAAAAAATGAGAAAAACTCCAATAGGGGAGGGGAGGAAAAATTAGGAAAAACGGACAGACATCATTTTCGAATAAAAACAAGTTTTCTAATTCACCGGGGGATCAGGAGATCAAAAATGGTGATAAAATGGGAAATATCGTTTCATTTGTGAAAAAATGAGAAAAACTCCAAGGGGGGAGGGGAGGAAAAATTAGGAAAAACGGACAGACATCATTTTCGAATAAAAACAAGTTTTCTAATTCACCGGGGGATGAGGAGATCAAAAATGGTGATAAAATGGGGAAATATCGTTCATTTGTGAAAAAATGAGAAAAAACTCCAAGGGGGGAGGGGAGGAAAAATTAGGAAAAACGGACAGACATCATTTTCGAATAAAAACAAGTTTTCTAATTCACCGGGGGATGAGGAGATCAAAAATGGTGATAAAATGGGAAATATCGTTCATTTGTGAAAAAATGAGAAAAACCTCCAAGGGGGGGAGGGGAGGAAAAATTAGGAAAAAACGGACAGACATCATTTTCGAATAAAAAACAAGTTTTCTAATTCACCGGGGGATGAGGAGATCAAAAATGGTGATAAAATGGGAAATATCGTTCATTTGTGAAAAAATGAGAAAAACTCCAATAGGGGAAGGGGAGGAAAAATTAGGAAAAACGGACAGACATCATTTTCGAATAAACACAAGTTTTCTAATTCACCGGGGGATCAGGAGATCAAAAATGGTGATAAAATGGGAAATATCGTTCATTTGTGAAAAAATGAGAAAAAACTCCAATAGGGGAGGGGAGGAAAAATTAGGAAAAACGGACAGACATCATTTTCGAATAAAAACAAGTTTTCCAATTCACCGGGGGATCAGGAGATCAAAAAATGGTGATAAAATGGGAAATATCGTTCATTTGTGAAAAAAATGAGAAAAACTCCAAGGGGGGGAGGGGAGGAAAAATTAGGAAAAAACGGACAGACATCATTTTCGAATAAAAACAAGTTTTCTAATTCACCGGGGGATGAGGAGATCAAAAATGGTGATAAAATGGGAAATATCGTTCATTTGTGAAAAAATGAGAAAAACCTCCAATAGGGGAGGGGAGGAAAAATTAGGAAAAACGGACAGACATCATTTTCGAATAAAAACAAGTTTTCTAATTCACCGGGGGATGAGGAGATCAAAAATGGTGATAAAATGGGAAATATCGTTCATTTGTGAAAAAATTAGAAAAACTCCAAGGGGGGAAGGGAGGAAAAATTAGGAAAAACGGACAGACATCATTTTCGAATAAAAACAAGTTTTCTAATTCACCGGGGGATGAGGAGATCAAAAATGGTGATAAAATGGGAAATATCGTTCATTTGTGAAAAAATGAGAAAAACTCCAAGGGGGGGAGGGGAGGAAAAATTAGGAAAAACGGACAGGACATCATTTTCGAATAAAAACAAGTTTTTCTAATTCACCGGGGGATCAGGAGATCAAAAATGGTGATAAAATGGGAAATATCGTTCATTTGTGAAAAAATGAGAAAAACTCCAAGGGGGGAGGGGAGGAAAAATTAGGAAAAACGGACAGACATCATTTTCGAATAAAAACAAGTTTTCTAATTCACCGGGGGATCAGGAGAACAAAAATGGTGATAAAATGGGAAATATCGTTCATTTGTGAAAAAATGAGAAAAACTCCAAGGGGGGAGGGGAGGAAAAATTAGGAAAACGGACAGACATCATTTTCGAATAAAAACAAGTTTTCTAATTCACCGGGGGATGAGGAGATCAAAAATGGTGATAAAATGGGAAATATCGTTCATCTTGTGAAAAAATGAGAAAAAACTCCAATAGGGGAGGGGAGGGGAGGAAAAATTAGGAAAAACGGACAGACATCATTTTCGAATAAAAACAAGTTTTCTAATTCACCGGGGGATGAGGAGATCAAAAATGGTGATAAAATGGGAAATATCGTTCATTTGTGAAAAAATGAGAAAAAACTCCAATAGGGGAGGGGAGGGGAGGAAAAATTAGGAAAAACGGACAGACATCATTTTCGAATAAAAACAAGTTTTCTAATTCACCGGGGGATCAGGAGATCAAAAATGGTGATAAAATGGGAAATATCGTTCATTTGTGAAAAAATGAGAAAAACTCCAATAGGGGAGGGGAGGAAAAATTAGGAAAAACGGACAGACATCATTTTCGAATAAAAACAAGTTTTCTAATTCACCGGGGGATCAGGAGATCAAAAATGGTGATAAAATGGGAAATATCGTTCATTTGTGAAAAAATGGGAAAAACTCCAAGGGGGGGGAGGGGAGGAAAAATTAGGAAAAACGGACAGACATCATTTTCGAATAAAAACAAGTTTTCTAATTCACCGGGGGATCAGGAGATCAAAAATGGTGATAAAATGGGAAATATCGTTCATTTGTGAAAAAATGAGAAAAACTCCAATAGGGGAGGGGAGGAAAAATTAGGAAAAACGGACAGACATCATTTTCGAATAAAAACAAGTTTTCTAATTCACCGGGGGATGAGGAGATCAAAAATGGTGATAAAATGGGAAATATCGTTCATTTGTGAAAAAATGAGAAAAAACTCCAATAGGAGAGGGGAGGGGAGGAAAAATTATTAAAAACGGACAGACATCATTTTCGAATAAAAACAAGTTTTCTAATTCACCGGGGGATGAGGAGATCAAAAATGGTGATAAAATGGAAAATATCGTTCATTTGTGAAAAAATGAGAAAAAACTCCAATGGGGGAGGGGAGGAAAAATTAGGAAAAACGGACAGACATCATTTTCGAATAAAAACAAGTTTTCTAATTCACCGGGGGATCAGGAGATCAAAAATGGTGATAAAATGGGAAATATCGTTCATTTGTGAAAAAATGAGAAAAACTCCAAGGGGGGAGGGGAGGAAAAATTAGGAAAAACGGACCGACATCATTTTCGAATAAAAACAAGTTTTCTAATTCACCGGGGGATCAGGAGATCAAAAATGGTAATAAAATGGGAAATATCGTTCATTTGTGAAAAAATGGGAAAAACTCCAAGGGGGGAGGGGAGGAAAAATTAGGAAAAACGGACAGACATCATTTTCGAATAAAAACAAGTTTTCTAATTCACCGGGGGATGAGGAGATCAAAAATGGTGATAAAATGGGAAATATCGTTCATTTGTGAAAAAATGAGAAAAACTCCAAGGGGGGAGGGGAGGAAAAATTAGGAAAAACGGACAGACATCATTTTCGAATAAAAACAAATTTTCTAATTCACCGGGGGATGAGGAGATCAAAAATGGTGATAAAATGGGAAATATCGTTCATTTGTGAAAAAATGAGAAAAAACTCCAATAGGGGAGGGGAGGAAAAATTAGGAAAAACGGACAGACATCATTTTCGAATAAAAACAAGTTTTCTAATTCACCGGGGGATGAGGAGATCAAAAATGGTGATAAAATGGGAAATATCGTTCATTTGTGAAAAAATGAGAAAAACTCCAAGGGGGGAGGGGAGGAAAAATTAGGAAAAACGGACAGACATCATTTTCGAAAAAAAACAAGTTTTCTAATTCACCGGGGGATGAGGAGATCAAAAATGGTGATAAAATGGGAAATATCGTTCATTTGTGATAAAAAAAAATGAGAAAAAACTCCAATAGGGGAGGGGAGGAAAAATTAGGAAAAACGGACAGACATCATTTTCGAATAAAAACAAGTTTTCTAATTCACCGGGGGATGAGGAGATCAAAAATGGTGATAAAATGGGAAATATCGTTCATTTGTGAAAAAATGAGAAAAACTCCAAGGGGGGAGGGGAGGAAAAATTAGGAAAAACGGACAGACATCATTTTTGAATAAAAACAAGTTTTCTAATTCACCGGGGGATGAGGAGATCAAAAATGGTGATAAAATGGGAAATATCGTTCATTTGTGAAAAAATGAGAAAAAACTCCAATAGGGGAGGGGAGGAAAAATTAGGAAAAACGGACAGACATCATTTTCGAATAAAAACAAGTTTTCTAATTCACCGGGGGATGAGGAGATCAAAAATGGTGATAAAATGGGAAATATCGTTCATTTGTGAAAAAATGAGAAAAAACTCCAATAGGGGAGGGGAGGAAAAATTAGTAAAAACGGACAGACATCATTTTCGATTAAAAACAAGTTTTCTAATTCACCGGGGGATGAGGAGATCAAAAATGGTGATAAAATGGGAAATATCGTTCATTTGTGAAAAAATGAGAAAAACTCCAAGGGGGGAACCAGATTTTGTGATTAAAACTGGAACATTTACGAGAGCAACACAGACGGAAATTTGGGGAAGGAAATAGTGGATTCACACAATGGGAAATTCACTGATAAACAAAATGAACGCTTTAGTGAATTAAGTATAAATGTAATTCATTATTTTCTTAGAAACGAGGATCAACTACAGATGTTTCAGAGTGCAGATACGGGGGAGGGCAATCTAGACGCGCAAAAGTCAGCGAATTCACGCTTAAAAATGCGGTTCAGCTTCAAAAAGAAAAAATGCGCTTCGTTGTATGGGTGAATATACGGTAAATTATTTTTTTGCGTTTCCAAAGGAAAATTTGTTTAGTTTTACATTCACCGTTTTACTAATTGCCGTTATTTTTGCATCTGCAAATATGAAGTTCAGATGATGTTTTAACTTTTTTGAGTTTTGCAAGTCACGGTGTTTGGGGGGAGATATGCCTTTAGGGGGCGACACTATTGGATTTATTTAAAATTGTCAGAAGAGCGGCGCCAGTTCAATTTACACAAAACATAGAAAAACACGACGCGTTCTTTTTACCAGAACTTAAATGTTATCCGGGGTGTCTGCACTCAATACACATTGCATTGTACGAATGTACATTTAGGTAACGATAAAATTTAAAAATATATACTTACCAGGGCAAATACTGAAACTATTGGCAGAAGCACGCGTTGTAGCGCGCGCGTGCAAAGAGAATGGATGCAATATTATTTGAATTTTGCTCAATTCCATTAGCTTACTTTTAACTTTAGTCTGTATTACGCTGGTTATTCGTGGTCAAAGACATCTTTTAGAAATTCCTATGCTGAAGTCGAGTGTTTGAATTTCGCCAAGTGAGGGTAATATAATTATGTGACGGGAAAATATTTTTTTTGTATGTAGATAAATATTTTTACGATGTTTTTCGGCAAAATATGTTTTGATGTTTATTTAGGCTTATGACTAGGGTAAAAACCATCGCGCTAGTTTATTTAAAAAGGAACGTTGAACGTGTTTGTATAAAAACTAGAAAGAAGGCAGTCATAAGAATACACTCTTATAACTATTTTCAGGTTTAAATGCTAAAATGAAACAGCGACTATTGAGTACGTGAGCCAAACAAAACACAATATTCTTTATTGACTATGCATACGATAACAGTAATGCTATTCGTTTTACCTCAAAATTTTCTATACGCCAATTTTAATTCAAACACCGTATATTCATCCGTATTAGGATTCAAAACAAGTATTTAGAGTTAGAATGATTTTGAAAACCAAAAATGTGTCGAGGAAGATTTAAAGCAGAGTTGGACAACTCTGCTGTAAAAACAAACCTTATTCGCAAGTGGACAAAATCTTGCATTATACGTGAAATAAAAATAAGCGCAATGAATTTGCAGTAATTATTCGTTTAACAGTTTTGATTGAGTTTCATGAAAGTGCCAGTTTAGGATATCGAGGGTTCAGTGAAATCTTTTCAAAAGTGAGTTAAATTTTATTATTTCATTAAATGAGGTGTTCTTTTAAAGGGTAACGGTTCTATACAAAATTGTGAAGTATATCACCGTTATAGTTATGATAATTTAGTTTCCGATATTTATAAAAACTCAATACCACGCAAGAGGAAATATACTAGAGATATGGTAGCTAAATTTGATCGTCAAACGAAAGGGAGGTGTGGTTCAGACTGTGCACATAGAACAAAGAATATATGAGGCATTTGAAACTGAAGTTAGCAGTTGATCAATTCCACTTTGAATTTACCCCGTCTTGAAATGAATGCCTCATTTATGAATGCGACACTTTCCCACGAAATATATTAAAACACTGCTTCTTGTTTTTTTTTGTTTCTCAAATAAAAAAGTTTTAACCAAATTATATCCATGAAACGCTTCGTTAATCAACTTTCAACAACGAATCAATCCTTCCCTGTTTCACATTTTGTTTCAGACCCAAGAGTCTGAAAATTCACACCTGTGATGTTTGATATCTCGCAAAGAAAAGAAGGAAAACTAAACCATGCCAATTATACTGTTCTGCGGTGGGAAGGTAAAAGAATATCATCGCACATGTAAAGATATTTGAAGTAACTTATTTTTAATTTCCTATAAACATCAGTGAAATGTTTGCAACTTGACTTTTTGCACATGCTTTTTGTTTCGTTGAAAGTAAAAAAAAAAACAAGTTGTTCAATAAACTTATAGGAAATTAGATGAAAAATTGCGAAAACGAATTATCGATACTGCTGTTTACCTGCCCAAGTAAGTGTTGCACAACTTCAGGAGTTTTTTGATCAATTAAAAAAACACTTTAAATTTTAGAAAATTGTGTCAATAAAAGATGGTTTCGTTACTGGAACAGGAAGGTTAGCCAGTAAAGTCCATTGCAATTAGCAGACTAAAGGAGAATAATAGTCTGCCTTGGGCAAGAAAACGGCAGTGTCTGCGGAAATGAGGTTTCGAGGTATTTGAAGAAAAGCGCTTTTGATTGAATACTTACAATAGGGAAACGTTGAAATTAGACTTTTCCCGCGCTTTTCATTCATCGGAAACCAAATAAGAGAGCATGTACAGTAAAACTAACGTACAATAGATGAAAAAAATTAAAAATTGCAGGTTCTTGCCCAGGGTGATTAACCTGTAACTGACCACTGGAGCACCAAAATGTACAAAACAAGAAAAAATAAGTGGTTATTTTTAATATGATTTCTAGAACTGAATCGATTTACGGCATGAGTCATATTTTTCGCGAAATTTAGTACACTGGGATATACAATATTTTTATGCAGAGAAAACAGACTTTTGTGGAAGGGAATTGAAATCCTTGTTCAAGAAAATGCTGTACTTAAGGAGCCCAAATTTTGCTTAGCGCAGAACGGACTGATGCCGTTTCTGCTTTCAACCTGAATGAAAGAATAGTGAGACGCGATGTGGATATTGTTAGATAATAAAAAATGCTAGATTTTTCTGCGCATCGAAGTAATCACAAGTAACTTCAATCTAGCATTATTACGGTATCGGAAGGTCATTCATTTGGGGGTTCAGGAGGACAGCGGGGATCGCCCCCCCCCCCCCCCGACGTTAAAAGCTTATTTTTATATAAGTGGGCATTACCTTGGTTACAGTCAAGAATAGTTCCTTCTTATTTATTTATTCATTTTTTGTGAAAATCGAAATCGCCTGTAGTAGGAAAAGCTGTGTATTGGCATCAATTTTTCGCATAAAATTTTGAATCACATAGTAATAGGTGCAGTAAAATATGACCGTTTTCCATAACATTCATAAACCAAACATATAATCAAAGCACATTCAGCTTTTCTATCTTTTCCAGCATGGTTTTGCTTGTTGTTTAAATTTTAACTTCGCTTTGTTTTCATTCTCGACACAATTCTCTAATGGTTTACAAAGTAATGGCACCAATGGAGGTCGTCCTACATCAATGCCTGCAACATGTCCAACGACCGAATTTTTTTAGGTGCAAAATAAAGTTTTCTTAGGGGGAGTGTGGTCACTGGGGGGCGAAATTTCTGTAACTTCATTCCTTGAAAAATTTTGAACTGCTATTGAAAACCACAGAATGCTACACAAAAAGTTAGTTCCGTCAGGGTTTACCTATGTATTTCTGTTAATTGATGAACAAAAACAGAGAAAAAATTGAAAGTTTATGAAGAAGTGATAACAATAAACGAAGACGCTGATTACAGTATCCGAGTT
This sequence comes from Uloborus diversus, assembly GCF_026930045.1. Taxonomy (NCBI): domain Eukaryota; kingdom Metazoa; phylum Arthropoda; class Arachnida; order Araneae; family Uloboridae; genus Uloborus; species Uloborus diversus. Next base: position 10,593 of record NW_026557860.1, read on the forward strand.
TTTTAACATGTGTTAACATACAAATGTTCCGGGACTTCGTGATTCTGATAACAGAAAGCGAATGATAACATTAACCGTGATCACATTAAGCGGCGCCTACTGTATCTTATTGAAATTTCTTACCTATTGGATTGGTGGACAATTATTTGTGCAATTTCCAGAACATATCGCTTAAATCCAGAACATTTGGATTTCAATACTGTTCATATTTGCTTTGATAAATGCCAAGATTATGGCCAATTTGTGAGACGAGGGGTGGGTGATGGGAAAAGATTTGATATATCACAGAATAAGAGAAAAAAAATAATATTTTGCGCAATCGCACCATCTGTCACTACAGTGAAAACTAAGCAGAAAGAGCTAAGAAAAATAGCAGATGACGCAAATTTCAAAGGCCTGGCGGGGGTTTTAAATATAATATGATGTAATAATTATTTTATTCACCACCAAAAGGTGTTACTATTCGGTTATTTAGACTACGGGTGATTAAAAAAAAAACATATTAAATGAAAAAAAATTAAAAAAAAACTATTTTTACGAAATTTTTGAAACTTTAGGGACTTATCGGGGGTCTAAATATATTTTAATTACCAAAACACTTTTTTAACGAACATTAATCTGTCAATACACAAATTTTTCCACCACAAGCGATTAAAAAAAATTTTACATAATTTTTTTGAAAACATTTTTTTTAAATGTCAATTTTTACATATCTGCTGAAACTTTAAGGGGCCTGAGACGGATCTAAATATATTTTGATTCCTAAAAAATATAAATAACAAACATTTGATGCTAATACACTACTTTTCGCACCACATGCGATTTAGATTTTAAAAAAAAGTTAAAATCGACCCACCCTTTTGCACACCATTTACTCCTCCCCCCTCCCGGGAAGAATTCGAAATCATGGGCCTTGGGTCGAGGTGAAGCAATGAAGTTTCGGAATGCAATTTGATATCCGTGATCATTTCGCATGGATTTTATTATCACTCAAGGAACTGTTTAAAACAACTACGTTTTCAGTGATGTAAATGCTGGTCAAAATAAGAAAAAAAACTGTTTTCAGACTTTTTCTGGAAATAAAACTAAAGAAATTTAACGAGATTGATCATGATTTCTCTCGCAGAGGACATTTGTTTGTTATTTGCGACCGACGTTTTGGGAAAGTAAAATGAATAATAAACAGATGCAGGTATGATAGGTTATTGCCATGTCTAATGCCACGTCTTATGAGTGAAATTATGAAATAGAATCAAGGTTCACTGTTAAATATGTTGAAATGAATGTAACTGCTAAAATAGGTGCCTTCCTGTAGCGTACATACACATCGGTGCCCCCCCCCCTCCTCTGTTAGATTTTCAAGTGCGTCTCCATACCCCAAAAGATGTTTTCTTTTACTTTATTTTTAATACAGTGTTACTTTTTCAGAGCTTGCGCCATCATACGTGATATCCCCACCCCCCTCCTTGCATCTCGCGGCTTGCGGGTTTGCTATTTGCACCACCCTGGTGTCTTTATTCTTTCTGTCAAATTGAGATTTTGGAGAAACGCTTCAATGGGGATGACAAATGTTTTCAATCCACAACATTCATAAAAATTCAAATATTCTACAGAACAACACGGAAAGGTTTCAGACTAGTTATTTTAATGACTTTCTTCGTGCTCCCAAAGTAGAGCTTGTTGCCAATATTGAACACAAAAGAAAATTTTTTCTAATGTAGGAGAAATAACCAATATCAAGATTGTATATTCAATGGAATTTCGACCATAATTATATTAATATGTACATCGAACTTGGTAAAGCCAGACAAGAGCAGGATAAAAAAGAATTTCTATGGAGGATGTCTTTTTGAGGAATAAAAATAGTTTTTTTATCTGTACCTAGGAGGGATACAACACTATGTCTATTTTTATAACTTTACCACGTGGTGTTTTATCCCCGTAAGTGAAAATGGCCTTCATGTTCTTTTAATATACGCTATATCTATTTTTTTTAATTACTGATTTTGGACATAGTGCTTTATGCGTCTAGAAAATGTGAGAAAAGCCGATTTTAACTCTAATGTCATTTTGGGAAAAAATGGACAGTGTTGTATCCCTCTGATGTACAGATATATAGGGTAAAAGAATTCTCCGTTTGTTAAGTTTTTTGTATTTTTTTTTCTTTATCCATCAAACTTTATTATTTTACAAAGACAAGACTTTAGAAAGATGAAAATACAAGAAGTATTTACTTCGTAAATAATGATTTAAAGCATTCGGAATTCAGTAATCATTTTCTTCAATCTGTTATATTATTTTTAAATGTCATGAATCAGTTTGAAACAAATCTGTTTTAACTTGATTTACTTTTTCTTCACTCTAAACTATACTTTCAGGCATAAATATAATTTTTTTGAACTTTAACGTCAGCGACGAAATGAAACAATTTAAGGTGCGGTAATAATGTCAAAATTTTTTTCTAGAGTTTAGTTATTTTTAAATGAAATAACCATGTTTTATTGATTCCAGAAAAGTTTCATAAGTGGACTTTTGCTCTTTCTGAAATAATCGATTCGACTCACTTTTAATATTCTGTGAAACGCTCGGTTATAATTTATTGTTGTAACTTAAATTTTGATTACGAGTTAAGACGATATACACTTCAAAAGACACCTACAAAACTACTAGAACGTCACATCTTACAAGTGAGAATTGTCATGGGATGAAATGCTAAAGAGTCAAGGGCTCAATTGCTGCCGAAATCTCTTTTTTGGAACTAAAATAGTAAACAAGTAGAAAAAAATAGTAACTAAAAAAGATTACTAATCTTTGATAGTGGTACTTTTATTGACAAGAAGAACAATTTTCATTTTTTCCTATTTTCTTCCAGTGAAAACGAGCAGCACTTGTTAAAATTTCCACCTAATATCTGCACAGCGTTAAAACAGTATACTATATTTCGATTTTTTAAATGATTTCAAACGCACAATGTATTAGACAAAAACTGTAGAATCTGACTGTTTTCCTTGAAATAGAAATAATTAAATACGTAGCGGAACTTCCCCAGCACCCGACCCAATCGTTCCCAACTTCACAGCAGGCACGAAAGTAGCACAATATTTAAAATACAGTATAACTTTGATTACACGATTGTCAAAGGACTGGAAAAAGTTATTGTTAAATCAAGAATATCGTTAAATCGAGGAGCATAGATATTCAGTGCAGTTAAATCCGAATCTTTGAAATGTACCATTATATTAAGGAAATAGTTAAATCTGGTATGGTTAAATCGAAGTTATACACAATGTCACCCATTTACTTACGGGATTTTATATGATGCAAAATTAGACAAATCCAAAGCCGAGTTTAATTTCATTTTAATCATTGACCCCGCACCCTTTCCAATTCCTTACTTACCTTTATTTAGTTATAAACTAAACTTTGTTTAAAAAGGTAAGTGTTCAGAGCTACAAATGATTGCTGCCCACATTAATGAAAAATCGAAATGTTAAGGAGCAGGAAACTTATCTAGTCACAATGCATATTTTTAAGGGACCTATCTGAACAGCTTTACTTTGTAATGAGGTAGAGTACTAAGGCTCTTACAAGAAACAGAATACTATGTTCAAATTGAAAACATACTAAACTATAAACAGTCTCAAGTATGGGCACTTGACTACTTCTGCGCATTCTCAAAAACAACACCAACCTATTTGTAGTGAATTTCACACGTAATGAAGAAATGAAAATAGAAATACACTTAATCCTCTTAAATTTCCAAACAGAACCACTATTTTCGAATGCATGAATAAAAGCCTATTAATAAGTAATAGCCTATTAAAAAGAAGTAAAAGCCTATTGAAAAATTATGAATTTTTTTACATTGATTTCTAGTATAAAATAGTAAAAGGAATGCATCCCTTAAGCAAGTCGGGGTCCGTAGCTCGGGAGGAAACAGGAAACTTCTGAGGGTGCTTGGTAAATTCACATAAGTATTGACGCGCGAAAGCGCTAATACAAAAGTCCGATGAAATATCCCCCTTCCCCCCTTACCATGAGGTGGGGGGTGGTGTAACATGAAAAAAAGAAAGAAACATAAAATAGCCGGAGTCGGAGTCTGGTGTTTTAAAATCCAGGTGTCGAAGTCAGCCATTTTCCTTCTGACTCCGTTGCCCCGCTCAGAACAAATGTGGTTTTAACAAGTGGCGGACAATTTTTTTTTGTTTTCGGAGATAAGTGTTTTTAAAATTACATTCTTATTTATTTATAAACTTTCAAACATTAAACACTTCTATATATTATAAGAAAACTACATACCTCAAAGGAAATCTTCAAGAGTAACACGCAAATGCTAAGAAGCATCCACGACTGAGGAACTATCAAATTGGCGGGGTATTTACGGATATCTTCATTTCAATTCACTTGGCGCAATTGGGCAGAATTAATCCGAGACATGCGTTTGAAAGTCCCTCCTCTCTGATACTTAGGAGTTAGTAGGAAACCCAGCTGTTCTGATTTTATTACGATTGTCCTGACTTTTAGAGCTTTTGGTTATACTGAACATTCCTTGATTTTTTCATGAAATTCGACTTACTTATTTGTCCTGAACTTTCGTGTGAAGTATAACTTAAAAGTGATACTTGTGATTCGTAAAAGGATATATTTCGTTAATTTTGAGCTTATATGCCTCATTATTCTGTAGCATATATTTTTTTTTTCTCTTGCTCATCGCATTAATGTCCGTTTTTCACAAGAAGGCACTCGACTCCCATTTCGTCACGTGGTAACCAATGATCATATTTCGCTGTTTTCGGCAGAAGCTATTTCAGATCATAGCAATTTGGTGTAAAAGCAGCGGTTTTTAAAATGTAAGAATAACTAAAATAATAACGGAAAAGTGAAGCAAGTGTTGTAAAGGACGTTTTTGCATATTAAAATACACGACCAAATTAAGACTTTCTTGTTGTCTCCTTTAGAAGCGCGTGGTATTCGTTCCGATCACCCCGGCGTAAAATGGAACTCTGTGTTCGAGGTGGTGTGGCGAAGTGCTTTCTCATGAAAAATGGGCAATAGTTTGCGAGAAATATTCTTGAAGTGCTCATGTGCTTTTTTGTAGATTTAACATTCTTTTAAATGCCATCAAAGTTTTGTCTGAATTCAACAAAAACCCGGGCGTTAAATTGTTTTAAATTGAATACGTATCGTTGCAGAATATTGAGAATCGATAACAGTAAGGGCATTTGTAGTCGAGTGGTTGTGCTTGCCTGCGTGTGCCGTCGGAGGTCGTGGGTTCGTTTCCCCATGGTGCTCTGGGTGTGATTTCCTTCATTTCTGCTATAAGTTATAAATGGAACTTTTCGCTGTTATCACACGTAGAAACGTATGCGAAGCACGTGGTACGGAGTCCTATTATTTTTGAATGTGCATATGTTTCAGTTGTGAAATCTAAAATCATAAAAAGGAATCTTTTTTTTTTCAGAGATTCCATGAATAGCGCCTGTTTATTTTTTGTTTCTGTACATCATTTTGAACACGTTAATTTCAATACAAAATAATTATACCTTGAAATTCATATTTCTTTCCGACGTCTAATCACTACAATCGAGATATAATACTTCTAAAACTGCGTGGAAAAAGGAAAAATAAGAATTGGACACACTGAGAGTTTTTTTCTCACAAAAATCGATTTTGTGGTCTTCGAATTTGTAGTGTCATCTTCAAACCAAAATATCACCTACCCAGTTTTTCAGAAACATGGAAAATTTACGTAACGAGCGTGATAGTGAGGATTAAAGCCGGATTTCCTAGGAGGGAAATCGCCGATCTTCGGCTTTACGCTACTGTCCGGATATAACGTGCATGTTCGGAGCGTGACGCAACGCCGAAGATCGGCGATTTCGATTTCCCTCCTGGGAAACCAGGTCATATTCCTCACGGACCAACAGCGTAGTTTCATTTATGCTGATGAGCCATTCCATTTCAGATCAAACATGACCATCACCGATTTTTTTGAAAAAATTACAGTAGTTACAACTAAGGGAAATATGAAATATCCCAAAAGGATTTTGCAAGAAAGTTTTTTTTTTCTTCAGTTACAGCCTATTAAAATTCTGAACAAAATCCGCCATTTTGGAAAAAACCGGCAAAACACTCCATTTGAAATGGACACTATTTCAAAAGTATTTAAACTACTTGAATTATTCTTTTTTCTAAAAATAAATAAGGACCCATATACCCTCTAGACATCGTTTTTAAAAGTTTAGTTAGGTTTTTTGAAAAAGAAAAAAAAATCATTTTTGCGGCGAAAAAACTGCATTTTTACCGATTTTATGATTTATTTTTTCTCCATGAAAAAAAGTTTTTTTTACTAAACGGAGAGGGCAGTCTAAAGCCCTTATATGATAGTTTCATCACATATTTTATTATAATTCTTACATGCATGCAGCCTCTGAAATAAAATTTAAAATTTTGAAAATTTTCAAAAATTAGCGATGTTTGAAGTGATTTTAGTCAAAAACCCATTTTTTAAAAATCTAAAAATTGGATCATTTGAACCCCATATAATGCTTAACAAGTGGATCGACACCGCATCCCGTATTTTTTCCCATCAAATGTTTTATGATTTTTTGAAAGCGACATTGTCGCCCATGGAATGCATGTAAAATAAAAATTTAATAATTTCAGTCACTGAAAATCTGATTACATCAATGCCTAATAGCTACAATAATGGTGCACTTTATCAGCAGCAAATAAAATTTTACTGACTTTTAATAATATAGCAGTATCAAACCGCTTCTGATGACCCAGTCAATTCGTCTTTTTGTACTTCGTTATATAGATATTTTTTTCAGCGCCTAAGTGTTATGGGAGCTGAGCTCCCATACTTTATTTGTTTCACTCCAATTTTTGTATTTTTGACTGAATTCAGGCCACTTAAGCATTAAAATAAGTTCTGAAGACTATTGGGGTTCCTGCACTTCGTTTGTTAGAAATTGGATCCCTGGCTTTAATAGCTACCTTTGGTGATCTGTTTGGTTACCTCAACTTACAATCATGTTCAATTGATTACTTCTCTCACAAAACAGGTAGCCTTTTCAAATTCTTAAGCTACAAGTGAGTTTTGCCGTTTGAATTTAGTATACATATTCTTACGTATAAAAGTAATCATACATGGTAGGATCCAAAAATTATGTGACAACATTCGCCAATGACAACCAAAGCACGAAGTTAAAATTATTCGTTTTAAATGTATCGTATTGTTCTTCTCTTTGATGGTTTCCCCTGTCGCGTAATTGAGTTGAAGAGAAAGAGAATTTAAAGAGAAAAAAAAATTGATTCGTTGCTGCATATGAAAGTAACGGCGAATGCATAGCTTTGGAGACAAAATAAACTAATATTTATATAAAAAAAAGTGAAAGATTTTAATTGTTACTGATAAAGTACATCATTATCGTAGCTATTAGTCATTAATATAATCACCAAATGCTCTTCTATCTAAGGGCTATGCACAGAGTCTTACCAAAAAGACGAATTGACTGGGTCATCAAAAGCGGTTTGTTACTGATATATTATTAAAATTCAGTAAGATTTTAGTTGTTCCTGATAAAGTGCAATATAATTGTAGCTATTAGACATTAATACAATCAGAATTTCAGTTACTGAAATTATTAGACATTTTTATTTTACATGCATGCAATGGGCGATAAGGTCACTTTCAAAAAATCATAAAACATTTTATGGGAAAAAATACGGGATGCGGTGTCTATCCACATGTTAAGCATTATATGGGGTTCAAATGAGACAATTTTTAGATTTTTAAAAAATGGGTTTTTTGAGTAAAATCACTTCAAAAATCGCAAATTTTTGAAAATTTTCAAAATTTCAAATTTTAGTTCCGAAGTTGTATACATCCTCGGATTATAATAAAATACGTTATGAAACTATTATATAAGGGCTTTAGACTGCCATCTCCGTTCTTTAAAATTTTTTTTTTTTCATGGAGAAAAAAAATCATAAAACCGGTAAAAATGCAGTTTTTCGCGGCAAAAATGAATTTTTTTCTTTATCAAAAAACCTAACTAAACTTTCAAAAACGATGTCTAGAGGATATATGGGTCCTTATTTATTTTTAGAAAAAAGAATAATTCAAGTAGTTTAAATACTTTTGAAATAGTGTCCATTTCAAATGGAGTGTTTTGCCGGTTTTTTCCAAAATGGCGGATTTTGTTCAGAATTTTAATAGGCTGTAACTGAAGAAAAAAAATTCTTGCAAAATCATTTTGGGATATTTCATGTGTCCCTTAGTTGTAACTACTGTATTTTGTTCAAAAAAAAATCGGTGATGGTCATGTGACACTTTTCATACCTGCCTGCCTGATTTGAAATGGAATGACTCTGATAGAGTTTTTTTTTCTACTTACTTTATGTTTCCTTTAACCACACTACTCAACTTTTTATGAATTTTATGAAATATGTTTCCCTCAGCTCTGCTATGGCTTTTCCACCCTCATCTCAACAAGAAAGGGGTAAAAACTGAAGTCTCTGGGTGCAGTTCATTATTTGTTTCCTAATACCCGAGTCTTTCGTTCTTGGAATCCTGCTTTCGCTTTAGATTATCTGGCTTTCTTGTCGACAGCAAGTTCTAAATTAATATACGAACTGTAGCGAAATCGATGTCCGAGACCCGCTTAGTCGGAAATATATAAAAAGATTGAGAAACTGGATAAACTTGTAAAGTTATATCAGTAAATAAGTTCATGCGGGAAAATGAGAAACATAATATTCCATTGTTTCAAATGTACATCCTCCCGACTCCCTGGGATAAACGGAGAGTTGAAATTTTGTTCATTGTGTGCAGGATTACTGTCTGTGCGAGTCACTGGGTAACACATTTTTCTTATAGCTATGTAAAGACTATCTTCACTTCATAGTGAAAAACATTTAAGTAATAAAAAAAGTTATACATTTCATTCAGAAGCATTTCAGAGGAAAAAAGGTTGTGAAATATTGGCTTCATTCTAAGAAGCTTTAGAAAAGGAAAATAACAGTCGTGCACATTTTTTTTAGTAAACCTTAAAAAAAAAACGAGAGAAAGATAATGTCATTGTCCTGACTACAATCTATGTGTATTAAGCGAAAACGATGGGCCATGTTTAAAGTGAACGTACGTCCCGTTTATTATTACGGCACTAGTGGTACCCACACGGCTTTGCCCGTAGTAGAAAATTAAAAGGTCATTTGGTTCTTCTGCATATTTACTAATACTGGATGATAAATTCACTGCCAATTTGCTATGTTCCTTTGCTTGCCCATGCTACGGTTTCAGGTTATGATAACTCCCTAATTTATTCGTCCTCGTTGTGATAATTTGCTCGGTAAAATTAACTTAAAATTGGAATATAAACAGAACAAAATCAAATTTTCAAAAAATCGCTTCAAGGTGCACACCTCTATGCTACAAAATAATTTTGTACCAAATTTCATGAAAATCGGCCGTGGCCCCTCGGGGCAACTGTCTACTTTACCTATTCAGTAATCCGGCCCTACTTGGGTGAAAGGGAAGAAAATTGTGACCAGTGCAGATAGACATTTTAAAAACTTTATTTTCTCAGAAAAATGTTAAGATTTTTCATTAAAATTTTGAGTAAAAGTTAATAATATTGTTTGAGTTTTGCTCTAAAACAAAAACAAAATGAAAATATTTTCAAATAATAAAGTGACATGAAAATGTCATATTTTGTTTCAATTTTATATTTGTGAATATTCAAACCAGCAAATGTTAAACTATAAGTATGTTTCAAATATTAGTTATTCAATTACGTGATTAAAGTTTATTAAAGTGCAGGTAAAATGATCTGCATGTTATGTCCTAAAACTTTTTGTCATCAAAAGTGAAACATTAAAATACTTCAGAAAACATTTACAAGTCTTAAAAAAGTAACTGACATTAAGGATGTGATTAAGACGAGTAACTAATCAAAGATAAGTGACTCTTTCTCAAATTCCATTTTCTGCGTATCTAATTTTCTATGTAATGTCAAAAAAAGGGGGGGTGCCACTTAAAAATGAAGATTTATGCCATGTAACTTTTCAAAAATTGTTTCCTGTAATGTTTGTTCTCAAAACTGTATTTATGATCAGCTGAGACAAGTCAAAAGAATTTGGATGTCAACTCTGTTCAAACAGCAATTTTAAGAGGAGTGGGTACCCTGTATGAACATTGCTAACATGACCAACATTGCTAAATTTTATGCATCTCTTTTTAAAACTTAAATAATAAAAATTTAAAATTTTCAGTGTTTTCAAGAGATATCTAAGCGTTTACTAAAGTGAAATTTTATGAAAATTTTAGCAAAATGTGGTGAAAATTTCGAAATTATGTATAAAGCAGTTTTCTCGAGAAAGGATTAGGAGTTTTTAAAACTGACGTTTTGAGAAAATCGAGTTGGGAGATGTTTCCATTTAGTTTCTTCCTTTCAATTGAACATTTTGAGTGCATAAAAAACTGAACAATTATTTTTCTCTGGGGTTTTAGTATACCAACTCCACTTAAAAAAAAGGAAAAATTAATTTGACTTTTGACATCTTAAATTCAAATTATGTTTTTCTCAATCACGAATGTGTGTATGTAGGCGTGTGTGTTTGTGTGTGGGAGTATGTGTGTGTAGGCATATGTGTTTTTGTCTGTGTGCAGGCATGAATGTGTGGGTAGTTGTGTGTATGTGTGTGTTTTTGTGTATGTTTTTGTGTGTGTGGGTGGGTGTCTGTATGTATGTGTGTGGGTGTCTGTATGTATGCGTGTGTGTGTTTGTATATGTGTGTATGTATAGGTGTATGTGTCTGTTATATAGTTGTGTATGTATGCACGTGTAGGTAGGACATGGATGCAACCTGGAGAAGGCTTTCGCTATAGGAGCAGCATCGTGAGGAGCCCGTCGACGGTGACGGTGCGGAGGGTGGCGGTGGGAAAAATCAAAGGAACGCCACAAACAGTCAAATGAAAGCAATAAGCAATCGTGATTTCTCAAAAAAAATTCGTTATGAATTTCTCGAGAATCTCTGTTTATTTTTCTTAGAAAAGAATCGTTACCAATGGAATGAATCTCAGTGTCAGATCTGTGTTCAAGTTTTCTAGTGGTATTTTATCTTTTTATCCGTTTTGTTGATATTACGTGAAAATTTATTGTGAACTGAATATTTACTGTATGACTTTTATGTGTTTTTAATTTTAAGATGACTAATTAAAATGTTATTTTGTTAAAATAATGAGTATGTTTGAGTTTTTTGTGTTAATTTTTCCGTGCCATTGGTTGCTAAACTTGAAATTGAACTACAGAATTTAAAATCGCATATGTCAGCCACCATTTTCATGTGTTATTTACCTTTTTCTCATGGTGCCAGAACATCAGTTGTCTTTTGGACAGTCCTCTTTTTGCTACAATATCATTTTTCTTCGGTTAAATTGTTGACATAAATCTAGATTTAAAATGAGAATGAAGTAAGAACCTGTCTCTTAACTTTTTAATTTTTCTATGTGTGGGGAAATAGGGTTGATTCCAATTTTTCTCGCCAACTTTTTGCTGAAAAGACATGCGATAAAAATAAGTGTAATATAAATTCAAACAATGGGATTGTTTCCTTCAGTCAAAAGTAGTAATTTTTGTCATTGAAATTGATAGAAAAAGCAAAAAAAAAATAAAAAATAAATTAAAAAAAATAAAAAAAAATAAATAAATAAAATAAAACATAAATACAAAAATAAATAAGTAAATAAATAAAATAAAAACATGGACCGAGAAATATTTTTAATTTTCCCAACAGTTATTTTTTAATTAATATTTTTAAATGTCCGATTTTTCAAACAAGGCGTGGTCTTAATGACGTCACAAATGATGCTCTTTGGCGCATTTTTCTACTGCGTTTCCTCGTTATGATAATCAAGAAGCGAATTAAAATTGCGTTCTACGCTTGCTATCAACCATATCGTTGCCAATACACGTGAGTAAAGATGTGAATTAAATATTTTGCTCTGTGAATATCAACACTGAACGGTATCGCAACATTTGTGATGTCATCGGCAGAAGCAAAGCGAGCCGATTTAAGTATTTTTTTAAAAATATGAAACTTAAAAGAAATAATTTCAAAAATGGTCGGATCCTATGTTTTTAATCATGCTCTTTCAGAAAAAAAAAGCTTTTAAAAATTTGGAAACGACCCCATTATGCATATTTCTTTCTTTTCGTGAGTTCTTGAAAAATGTAACATTGAATTCAAATTTAGGCTCAATATTTAAGTTTGGAATTGAACTCCTTTTCTCTGACTTGAAATGCAAGACGTAATAGCAAAAGTTTATCTGTGCCTCAAATTCAGACTAACACTAGTCACACAATCTCTACTTTGCAATAGAGCATAAAAACGTTTGTCTGGGGCATACAAAGGTTGGGACTTGCGCTTTTATAACACTGGCAAATAATTAAGAAATAATACTTTAATAGAGTTACAAAGTATGAGTTGTCCTAAAATTCCAGATTTAAAAAAATGTCCTAAAATTTTGAACATTGTCCTAAATATCCGAAGATTTTCATTATGTTACGCCGCATTTTAGTAGAAAACATAAAAGTTTCATTCAAATCAATTCGAACATTTTTTAGCATGCGCTTTTGCGTGTGGCAAAATCATTCACTGTGTTCAGAACTGCACATGCTATGGTGCTATTCCAGTAGATTTGTTATTACGATCTCAGCATATGAAAACGTTTATGAAATGAAAATTTGTTACCGTACATGCAAATAGTAACTAATTGTACGCATAAACAGTGATATAAATAGCAAAATTTTTTTTGCTCTACCCAGAGTATTGCCTCAAAAGTTTATTTTATTAATGAAAATAATTCCTAACCAACCAATCTAAAAGATGTTTGCAGAGCAGAATTTAAAGAGTTTGTGGGTCATAAGAAAGACCAACGGCAAAATTAAATATCGACAAAAATTTTAAACGAAGTCAAAAATAGCAATAAAACATTAAATGGACATGATCTTTAACTACTCAGATATCACGACCAGAATTGGATGGTTTATACAAGGGATCTGACTTCCAACCCTTGGGGTAAGGGGCTGCTTTGAATTTTTTGCACTGTTCTTCAGAAAATCACTGACACTTATGGCAACCTACCAAAAGAAGTTCTTCGTCACTTATTTACCTCATCCTTTTTGTCCTTAGATACTTACAAGAACTACATAGGTATGGGAAAAGAATAGAATATTATGAATCCTTTTTACTTCCTTTTAAAAAAAGGAAGTATTGTATTCGCGAAATAATTTCCACTCAAAAATCGGCATTAATTTCGATTTTGCTCACCTCCGAATGAATGTTGAGTTTTTTTTCCCGACTCGACCACACGTGGATATATACCTAGGAACGTACAGACACCCGAAATACCCCTTTTGACTATCCCCGAGTTAATTACAACGAGTTTTCTCGTGACGTCCGTATGTACGTATGTATATGCGTATGTGTGTATGTACGTATCTCGCATAACTCAAAAACGGTATGTCCTAGAACGTTGATATTTGGTACGTAGACTCCCAGTGGGGTCTAGTTGGGCACCTTACCTTTTGGTTGCTTTCAGATGTTCTTAAAAGGGTTTTTTTACACCTTTTTTGGGGGAAATCATTGTTAATTTCCATGCTAACTCAGTTGTGTTATAATTTGTCAAACACTTGGCGACATATCGCCAAGCTAAAAATTTGGCGATTTTTTTTTTGAGCAATCACGATTGCTTATTGTTCAGACTTGACAGTTTTGAATTCCTATGATTTTATTTTTCCATCGCCTCCCTTTGCAGCACCACAATCGGCCGACCTCCTCACGATACTTAGCGAAAACCGTCTCCAGGTTGCGTCACTTACTTGCCTACACTTACACATACACCTACACACACACATACATACACCTACACACACAAACAAATACACACACACGCATACGCATAGACATCTACACATACACACAAACACATACACATACCCCCCACACACAAACAAACATACACAAAACTACCCACACACACACAAACACATGCCTACACACACATACACATATCCCACTCACAAACATAGCCCCCACACACAAACACACACGCCTACATACACACTTGTGATTGCGAAAAACATATTTTGAATTCAAGATGTCAAAGTTCAAATTATTTTTTCAAATCAGGTTTTAATTCGACCAATGTTGGTGATATTTAAAGAGTCAACCACTGAATCACATTAAAATTGCCAATAACGGAGAAATAACACTGTGTAAAACGTTTTTTTTTTTTTTTGGCTTCGGTTCGCAAGACACTAGGGGTGAAAATATTTAGTGTTTCCTTTCTTACTCCAAGGCGCTATTAACAATAAATTGACGTAAAATGAAGTCATGTGATGTTTCCTTTCATCTCGTTTTAGTTTGTATCTTAGCACGAGTTGTTTTATCCCCACTCCACTAAGTTGCGTTTCAGAGGAAAGAAAACACGGACCTATAGTTAGGGAACAGAAAGTTAGTCCACAAGGGGTAAACTCTACCATGGCACTCTTGAAAATCTGATTTCTTTGTTTCTACTTTCTTCTATATAAATCATACAGAAAAAAATATTGCATTCGTGAAAATTTTCGATTTTCGACGGATTTGCGCGTTTTGGGTTGGATTGAGTCCATTAGGTTTTTGCGCCAATACCCCGGAGGGCAGTGATGGGCGGAATCAAGCAAAAGTTGATCGACAGGTAGATCTTAAAGGGGGAGGGGGGGGACAGCCACCTATGCAAATAGGAGTGTGTGTTTTTAATTAAAAAATAATAATTAGCAGTTAGCAATAATTACCATGGTCTATAATAAAGTCTATTTAATTACCAATTTAACGACCAATAGTTAATGTGATAGTCTCTTTGAGATAAGAACCTGGGCTTCCTCTCAAACAGAACGTTGGCTACGCCACTGCAAACTATTGACAAACTAGTATGTTGTGGCCATCACGAAACTTTCTTCTATATCTTTCTTATAATTCTGATCCCTCCCCATGCTTAACGAGGAAGCAATATTCCCAACGAAAACAAAATTACACATGCCAAAACTTGACACAAATAAAAAAAAATCAGCCCCCCCCCCCATGGAGCGGTTGGCGCCAAAATTAAACCAACGCTTGTTTACATATGGATTCATATTTATTCCAAATTTCATCCAGAACGTAGCATTACTTCTTGAGATATGGCACTCACAATGGAAAAAAAGAACGTTCGATTGCGCCACCCCCTTTTCAGCTGTTGACACCAAAATAGTATTATTTCTTATACTCTCTAAGGCCTACTTGTCGATAAATTTTTGTTTGATTACGTTCATTATTTATTGAGATACAGCAGTCACAATTGACGGCAAAAAACGTTCTATTGCTCAACCCCCGTTTAAGCTATTGACACCAAAATTGAATCAGGATCTGCACCTGTGAGGGGCAACATATGGACCAAATTTTGTCTGATTCCGCCAATTACTTCCTGGGGAATAGCAGTCACGCAAAACTCAAAAAACGTCCCATTGCTCCACCTTCCTTGGAGGAATTCACGCCAAAAACCAATGGGCACAAGTTCACATAGGGGCACATATGTGTACCAAATTTCGTTCGATTTCATGCGGTAGTTTTTGCTGTAGAGCGGCCACAAAAAACTGGTCACACACAGACGTGACACACATACACACACACATACACACACACACACAGACAGACATTTTCCAAAAATAGTCGAAATGGACTCAGCACACCTCAAAACGTTCGAATCCGTCAAAATTCGAAATTCGAAAATTTGCACGAATCCAATACTTTCTTCTATATATTAGATATAGAAGAAAGTAAAAACTAAGGGTTCCTCGAAAAAGGTGAGCAATTAAAAGGGTTCCACTGATCAAAGAAATTAAGAAACGGTGTCGTAGATTGTCTATTCGCAACTCCAATAAACTATAGGGGGCGCTGCAACCACTGTCTAATGGCGGATGAAAAAGGTAAAACAAACGCATGCCGTAACTTATAACGTGCATCTACGCTTCGTGAATGGCAGTAATTTTCCACCGTGTTTGTGGGAAGCTTTCTTTTCTATTCTACTGAAATTACATTACATCATAAACTGTCTGAAGCCTGTAATTTACCCCAAAGAAAACAAGTGGAATGGAATGATTTACCTTTTTCTTTAGTATTGTTAACCACCGCAAGGTAGCGTATTCGGGCTCTGGAGTTGCGAATCGTAATTTACTATTACGATATGCATTCATGGGGTGTGCTAAAGACAAGTACGAAATAGCTGCGATATCGGGAACAGAAACACGATTCCTCGATGACTGATTTATTAGAATCGTTTCCAGATTACAGAAAAAAAAATGCTGTTCTATAGTACCACATTACGAAATTTTAACGAAAGTTCGCGCAAAGTTTTGCACTCTAAAAATCAAAAATTACAAAATGATGAGGGTTAAAATTTAAAATGTTAAGTGCTTGAAATAATAGTTCAAAGACTTCAACCACATTGCATGACTACCTAGACAGAAAGCAAACTGTGAGCAGGTGAATTCGAAACGCAGAAGGATTTTTTTAAACTACAGATTTAGTCGAGAATTTCAAACTTCTTGGCAAAACTATTGCAATTTAGCTACAACTGGACGAAGCCATTCAAAAAGTAATAGGATCAATGAGTTTGGTTTGAAAAGCGTAAAAAGAAATGGTCGGATAAAATGCAAGAATTTGAAATGAGTTAAATTGAACCGAATCGAAAAATGTGCGACAGTTGATCTCCTTCAAGGCGAAACTGTTCCAGATCAGTATTCTTTTCGGTAAGGGCGGATATAAAACAAAAACAAAGTCATTTAAAAAAAAAAATCCTCTTAGGAATTGGTCAAGAAACTGAAATTGTTCACGTAACTCGAGTGCGTGTAAAATTGACCCTGAAGAAAATACAAAACTAAAAAAGTTCGAAAGCAAATTCAGATGTCAAAACTTTTACTGAAATTAATTAGTGTATTTGTACATTATATGGCAGTTACAAGTAACAAAAAGTATTTCTTTTATTTCGAGCAACATAGCAAATAAATAAAATTTAAATCGCGTAAGTAGACATCCCTAGATGGAAAGTGGAACTGCATGTAAATTAAAAAGTCGAAAAGCATTTGAAAGTGGAAATAAGGGGTGTTAAAATAACGTCGCAATTTTTAACTATGGAAAACGTGCAAGCATCTTTCGTTTTAGTTGCGGATTTTATGCGGGAATTCGATTTGAAACCAGATTTTGTGACAAAAACTGGAACATTTACGAGAGCAACACTGACGGAAATTTAGAGAAAGAAACAGTGGATTCACGCAATGGTGAATTCAATGATAAACAAAATGAACGCAATAGTGAATTAAGTATAAATGTAATTAAATTATTTTCTTAGAAACAAGGATCAACTCCAGCTGTGTCTCAGAGTGCAGATACGGGGGAGGGTAATCTATACGCGCAACGATTCAGCCGAATGCTCGCCTGAAAATGCGGTTCAGCTTCAAAAAGTGAAAATGAAATTCGTTTTACGGATGAATGTACGGTAAATTATTTTTTCGCGTTCCCATAGAAAAATTTTCTGTTTGGTTTAACATTCATTGTTTTACTGATTGCAGTTATTTTTGCATTGGCAAATGTGAAGGTCTGATGATGTTTGAACTTTAAATACTGAAACGATTGGCACATGCACGCGTTGTAGCAATGCAAAGAGAATGGATGCAATATTATTCGAATTTTGCTCAACCCCATTAGCTTGCTTTTATCTTTAGTCTGTATTACGCTGGCTATTCGCCAGTCAATGACATATTTTAGAAATTCTAATGCTGAATTCGAGTCCTTGAATTTCTCCAAGTGAGGATAACAATTATGCCACGGAAAAATATTTTTTTTTGTATGTAGATAAATATTTTTACAATTTTTTTTGTTAAATTATGTTTTGATGTTTATTCAGGATTACGATTATGGTTAAAACCATCGCGCCATTTTATTTAAAACGGAACGTTGAACGTATTGGTATGAAACGCAGAAAAAAGGCAGCCATAGGAGTATACACTAATAAATATTTTCAACTTTTAATGCTAAAATGAAACAGTTAGCGAGTATTGACTACGTGGGCCAAACAAAACACAATATTCTTTATTAATTATGCATACGATAACAATAATGCTATTAGTTCAACCTCAAAATTTTCTATACGTCATTGGAATTCAAACACCGTATTTTCACCAGTATTAGGGTTCAAAACAAGAATTTCGAGTTAGAATGATTTAGAAAACCAAAAATGTGTCGAGGAAGATTTAAAGCAGACTTTGACAACTCTGTTGTCAAAACAAATCTTATTCGCCAGTGGACAAAATCTCGTATTCTACACGAAATAAAAATAAATGTAATGAATTTGGAGTAATTATTCCTTCGTTTAACAGTTTTGATTGAGTTTTATGAAAGTGCCAGTTTAGGATATTGAGGGTTCAGTGAAATATTTTCAAAAGTGAGTTAAATTTTATTATTTCATTAAATGAGATGTTTTAAAGGATTACGGTTCTATACAAAATTGTGAAGTATATCAGGGTTAGAGTTATGATAATTGAGTTTCCGATATTTATAGAAACTTAATAACACGCAAGGGGAAATATACTAGAGGTAAGCTAGCCAAATTTGATCGAAAAAGGAAAGTGAGGTGGTTCAGGCTGTGCACTTAGAACAAATAATAATATACGAGGCATTTGAAACTGAAGTTGGTAGCTGATCAATTCCACTTTGAATTCACTCCGTCTTGAACTGAATGCATCATTTATGAACCCGACACTTCCCCGCACGAAATATATTGAAACAGTCTGCTTCACTTTTTTTCTGTTTCTCAAATAAAAAGTTTTAACCAAATTATATTCTTGAATTGCTTCTTTGAATCAACTTGAAAACAACGAATCTGTTTCAGACCCAAGAGTCATAAAATTCACACCTGTGATGCGTGATTTCTCGCAAAGAAAAGGAAAGTTAAACCACGCCAATTATACTGTTCTGCGGTGGGAAGGTAAAAGACGGTATCATCGCAAATGAGTGAGATATTTGAAGAAACTTACTTTTGATTCCCTACAAACACGAGTGAAATGTTAACAACTTTACTTTTTGCTCATGCTTTTTGCTTCGGTGAAAGTAAAAAAAGCAAGTTAGTTCAATAAACTTATAGGAAAATAGATTAAAAATTGCGAAAACGAATTCACGATACTGCTGTTTACCTGCCCAAGTAAGTGTTGCACAACTTCAGGAGTTTTTCTGATCAATTAAAAAAAAACACTTTAAATTTTAGAAAATTGTGTCAATAAAAGATGGTTTCGTTACTGGAACAGGAAGGTTAGCCAGTAAAGTCCATTGTAATCAGCTGACTAGTAGAGAATAAGATTCTGTCGAGGGCAAGAAAACGGCAGTATCTGCGGAAATGAGCTTTCGTGATATTTGAAGAAAAGCGCTTTGAATTGAATACTTACAACGGGTAAACGTTGAAATCAGACTTTTCCCGCGCTTTTCATTCACCGGAAACCAAATAAACAAGCATTTACAAAAAAGCTAACGTACAATTCATGAAAAAAAAAAAATTGCAGTTACTTGACCATGGCAGTAAGGTGATTAACCAGTAATTAACCACCGGAGCACCAAAATGTACAAAACAGGAAAAAATTAATGTTTATTTTTAATATGATTACTAGAACTGAATCTATTAAGGGCATGAGTCATATTTTTCGCAAAATGGAGTTCACTGGGGTGCACAATATTTTTATGCAGAGAAAACAGACTTTTGTAGAAGGGAATTTGAATCCTTGTTCAAGAAAACGCTTTATTTAGGGGGCCCAAATTTTGATTAGTGCAGAACGGACTGATGCCGTTTCTGCTCTCAACCTGAATGAAAGAACAGTGAGACGCGATGTGAATTTTGTAAGATAATAAAACAATACCAGATTTTTCTGCTTATCGAAGCAAACACAAGTAACTTCAATCTAGCATTATTACGGTATCCGAAGGTCCTTCATTAAGGGGGTCAGGGGGACAGCGGGGATCGCCCCCCTTCCCCCGACGTTGAAAGCTCAATTATTTTCATATAAGTGGGCATGTTGTTATTGCTTCCGATAAAATTTGCCTTGGTTACACTCTAGGATAGGTCCATAGGTCCTTTTTATTTATTATTATTTTTTTTTTGTGAAAATCGAAATCGCCTGTAGTAGGAAAAGTTGTGTATTGGCATCAATTTTTCGTACATTAAACTTTTTGAAAATCAAAATATATTTAGATCTCCCGCCAGCCCTTTGAAGTTTCGCCAAATACGTGAAAATGGACATTTAAAAAGTTTTTATGTGTATTTTTTAAATTGCTTGTGGTGGGAACAGTTGTGCATTGGCATCTAATGTTCGCGAAGAAATGTTTGGTAGTTAAAACATATTTAGACCCCCGGCCAGACCTTTAAAGTTTCGACAAATACAATGGCTCTTAAAAGTGATCGTACACCTTAAAATTGTGTAGTAAAATCAAAATAATGCAAAACTGAACTCTAATATTAAGTCCATTTTTTTCACATCATTCTTATGCCATTCTAAAAAAAAAAAAAAAAAACTGTATTTTTTTTCCAAAATATTGCCTGATTTTAATTTGGAAATTTTTCAAAAAACTAAGAGACAAAAATAATACACCACAAAAGACATCGTACACTGAACTATTTTCGAATAAATTCATGATTAAACTTATTATGTGTCGATTTTTATTATTTTTGCTCTGTGATGATACTGTAAAGGCATTTGGCTTTTATACTTTATTTATTCCCTAATATTCTGCTTATTATTTTTAAATGGCTGGTACATTAAAACCTGTAAAGTTGACCACCCTTGTAAGTTGACCACCTGTCTACGTTGACCACTTTTGTCGAGAACGGAATTTGTCCTATCTCATATAATGAAGGAAAACCTCTGTAACTTGACCACCTCTCTATCTTGACCACCTGTCTATGTTGACCACTAATGTAACGCAAATTTGGTTTGGAGTATTGTAAAAAACCCTTTGTAAGTTGACCACTTGGTTTATTTTTTAAAAACTTTCTTCAGAAAATTACTTTATTTTATTATTTATTTATTATTATTATTTGATAACTTCCTAAGAATGTTTTTAATGTTTTGATGACAGACTAGCATTTTACTAACTAAACCAGCAGCATAAAGCTTATGCTGCTCTTTATTCTCCAAACTTGTTTTTCATTTGTTGTTCTATTTGAGATAGCTTTTTGTATTCTGTTCAATGAAAGTTGATGTCAGTAGAAAAGTTCAAAATCTTTTCTTTCAGTTGCAATATCTTGTGGCAACACAGGAATTGTGCAAAAAGAGCTGACCCGGATCTATATATTTTGCCCTCCCCCCCTGCAACAAAATATGTAGGACCCCTCCCTAGTGGCCAGCAGTGTCTATTTGTAAAGTGCACAAGTCTTAGTGCTAGTTTTTTTCTATTTTTTCTTCAATTTCTAGGGCCGTTAGCCCCTTTAAGGACGCGGGTCCCTCGCACTGCGGGTACACAGATCTGGGCCTGCTAATGAGTAAAGTTACTTGTTTCTGGTGCAAAGGATTAAGAGATAGGACATTTTAATTTTGCCTTTGTGAACTGGGAGAGTCGAGCTTGTTACTCTTTGTGCTATACATAAAAAGGCTTCAAAAACAAAATTAGTTGAACTTGAGATTAATAAAAAGTATGAAATATTAAAATTAATTGAAAATGGAGAAAGCCAGAGAAAATTAGTTGGCATATATGGAATTTCTAAACTTACAGTGTCTAATATAGTTAAAAACAAGGAAAAAATAACAAAATTATTTGAATAGTATTTTTAATTATTGTTTCACTTTCAATAATGTTATACACTGAAAGTCAGTTGAACAGAAAGAGTAAGGGTGAATTCCTCAAAAAATGAATACATGGTGCAAGAAATGACAAAAAAAAAATACCGTCCTTTATAAGTTGACCACCTGTCTAAGTTGACCGCCAAAGTGCTGCACCGCGAGTGGTCAACTTACACAGGTTTCACTGTATTCGTAAAAAACAACGATTACTATTCGAAATTTGGATTTTTTTTTCCCATCTCACAGTAGCGTCAAATTGGTTTGAAATGTCTCTAAGTTAATTTATACCATTCTATATCAAAGTCTTGATAAAATGCCTTTAAAGAAAAGAAGCGGATCGAAAACAAGGCAAGAAAAGGTCAACCAGCAAAGTTAGTAAAACGTGATCGGAGATTTACAATTCAAATCTTTTGAGAAATACTCATTTGAGTGCTGTTAAAGTTTCTGCAGAGTTTAATGAAACATTTTACGTTTAATTTTCACCTTAAACTGTTCGCAAAGTTCCCTGATTGGCTGGATTAAATGGGACCTCTTCCCGCAGAAATTTTCTTGTTCGTGCGAAAAACAGAAAGCTTACGTTTTCCGTCGGAAAATCCATGATAAATAAGCTCAAAACGTTTTGGAATAACGTCTAACTTACAGATGAAAATAAATTGAATATTTTTATTCAAGTTGTTGTATAATTGTAAATAGAAGAAAAAAAAATGAGGAATTTAATCTTAAGAACTTAGTTGGATCAGTTAATCAGGACGATTAAGGTGTTCTTGTGTGAGGGTGCATATCAGAATCAGGACTTAGTGGTTTGGAATTTTTTGATGAATTAATGAATCATGCTGTTCATTTTAACATTTAAAAAAACAATTTTAAACTCTTTGTCAAACATTTGGCTATCGGAAACAACTTTGTATTTTATTAGTTTAAGTGTACGATTGAACACTTAAAAAATTGCACTAAAAAAGAAAAAACAATGAAATCTAGTCACAGACGTTTAGAAGCTGTAGTTAATACTGCATTGATATTCTACTAAATAATAACTTAGTAAAGAGTTAAATTAATTTCTAATGAAGAGACTTTTTTTTTTTTTTTTTTTTTTGAAGGGTACGAAAACTTTTGTGAGATGAAGTTTCTAGCGTTTTTTTGTTATTGATTTCTTAAAAATCAAGTTTCATTATTAGGTTATTAAAAATGTTCATGTAGTTTTGTTAAAAATAGATCTAATAATTGAATACCTATTCCAAAATATTAGTTTTAACTCATGGATAGGGGCGTATTTCATTGAAAATCGTAAGTGTACGAACACTTTAGGGATCCACTGTATGTAAAAATGGACATTAGTTTCTGATTTTTTAAATTTCTTACACAGAATGTTTTTGATCATCTGTTTTAAAAATGGTTGCCTAGTAAAATTCTTTGCACATTACAAAAATGTACTGACAAACGAAATTTAAGCCCCCCCCCCCCCCCGCCGTTTCCCTCGTCGGAAAAATTTGGAATATTTGCAGTATTTTTTAATCTTTTAAAGTACGATTTTTATTAAACACTTTCTCATTAAAGGCATTTTTACACTTTCTTTTCCTATAATAACACCACGTAATTCCTTTGAATTAAAACTAAAGCGCAAAAGAGGAAAGCGCCGGAGGACCTGCCTGCGTCGCTGTTTTACAGCAGCTCTTAGATTGTTTTCCCCGAAATTAGCGCGAAGTACCTTAGAATGCCCTTCAAAGAGGTGGCTGCATTCGAATTCCACCATGGTCCTCCCAGCTCCCAAATTTAAGCACTGAAATTTTTTTTTTTTGTAATATTGAAATTGTATACCTTACACTGCTTCGTTTTGTTTTCGAACTTTCGCATTAATTTTCGAGACACCAATACTGTGCATACAAAGCCATCACAATTTGTTGCTCCACAATTAAATGAAGAAGCTTCTGCCACTAACCTAACTACTCTTTCAACCTCTTGTGTAAATTCCAATACTCGCTTTCAGTTATGTCACTCGTTTTATCCATCTGCAAGTTTCACATTAGGTATATATGTTGGGACAGTGGAGGGTACGCAAGTACACAATCTTGCCGATTGATCGATTCTGCATAGTCTTTTGCTTGAAAATTGAGAGGTAAAATGAAAAATCACTAAGAGTTTCATTAGTAAAATATTGGGTCTTTGGGATCGTTCTGTGGCCTAATTTTTTCCATGGATAGTGTTTTACTGCTCATGGTAATCAGGTTTTTTGGATCACCATAACAGCCATTCTGTTTGAATAACAGGATCAACTACTAATTTCAGATCATCGTTGAGATATCTTGAGTAGTGGACAACTTCCCAAACATGCTGTGCACCGGCTGTGCATAAAGACTCAGTTTAGTGAGAAACCAAACTTTTGCATACGCTTTTGCAATGTATTCGACAATAGTCTAAATATATAAACGAAGTATATATCTTATTGAGATTTCTTACCTATTGAATTGGTGGACAATTATTTGTGCAATTTCCAGAACATATCGCTTAAATTGAGAAGATATGGATTTCTATCCTGTTTATATTTGCTTTGATAAATGCCAAGAACATGCCGATTTGTGAGACGAGCGGTGAGTGATGGACCTAGTTTTATTATATATCATAGAATAAGAGAAACAAGTAATATTTTGCGCAATCACACCATACCATCTGTCACGACAGTTAAAATTAAGCAGAAAGAGCTAAGAAAAATAGCAAATGACGCAAATTTCAATGGCCTGGCGGAGTTTTTAAATATAATATGATGTAATAATTATTTTGTTCACCACCAAAGGGTGCTACTATTCGGCTATTTATTAAAACTCTTTTTCAACGAACATTAAGGTGTCAATACACAAATTTTCCCCACCACAAGCGATTAAAAAAATTATGCATAAGAAATTCCTTTAAAACATTTTTTTTTAAATGTCAATTTTTACATATCTGCTGAAACTTTAAGGGGCTGGCGAGGGATCTAAATATATTTTGATTTTTAAGAAAATGTATAACAAACATTTAATGCCAATACACTAATTTTCCCAACACAGGCGATTTCGATTTTAAAAAAAGTTAAAATCAGCCCACCGTATTGCACACCATTTACCCCCCCCCCCCCCCCGGAAGAATTCGAAATCACGGGCCTTGGTTAGAGGTGAAGCAAAGAAGTATCGGAATGCAATTTGATATCCGTGATAATTTCGCATGGGTTTTATTAACATCACTCTAGGAACTGTTTAAAAAAACTGCACACTTTTAGTGACGTAAATGCTGATCAAAATAAAAAAACTATTTTCAGACATTTTCTGGAAATAAAGCTAATGAAATTTAACGAGATTGTTCATGATTTCTCTCTCAGAGGACATTTGTTATTCGCGACCGGCGTTTTGGGACAGTTAAATGAATAATAAAAAGATACAGGTATGACAGGTTATTGCCGTGTCAAATCCCATGTCTTATGAGTGAAATTCTGAAATTGAATCGAGGTTCACTGTTACATCTGTTGAAATGAATGTAACTGCTAAAATAGGTGCCTTCCTGTAGCGTACATACACATCGGTGCCCCCCCCCCCTCTGCAAGATTTTCAAGTGCGTCCCCCACCCCATAAGATTTGTTTTCTTTCATTTTATTTTAAATACAGTGTTACTTTTTCAGAGCTTGTGCCCTCCTACCTCATATGCCCCCTCTCGCACCTCGGGGATTGCGGGGGTGCTATTTACACCACCCCTGGTGTCTTTATTCTTTCTATCAAATTGAGATTTTGGAGAAACGCTTCTATGAGGATGACAAATGTTTTCAATCCACATCATTCATAAAAATTTAAATGTTCTATAGAACAACAATGGACGGTTTCATACTAGCTTTTTTTTTGTCCTCGCAAAGTAGAGCTTGTTGCCAATATTGAGCACAAAAGAAAATTTTTCATAATGTAGGAGGAAGTAACCAATATCATATATATATATATATATATATATATATATATATATATATATATATATATATATATATATATATATATATATATATATATATATATATATATATATATATATATATTCAATGCAATTTATACCGAAATCATATTAATATGTACATCGAACTTTGTAAAACTACACACGAGCAAGATAAAAAAAATATTTTATATGGAGGATGTCTTTCTGATGAATATAAATAGTTTAATGACTGTACATCGGGGGGATAATACACTATGTCCATTTTCATAAATTTATCGGAGAGTATGTCTAACCACATGATGTTCTATCCTTTTAAGTGAAAATGGACTTTACGTTCTTTTAAATTACGCTATATCTATTTTTTTTAAATTACTGGTTTTGGACAGTGTTTTATGCGTCTAGAAAAGAAGAGAAAAGCCGATTTTAACTCTAATGTCCATTTTGAGAAAAAAATGGACAGTGTTGTATCCCTCCGAGGTACAGATATATAGGTTAAAATAAATTATCAGTTTGTTAAGTTTTTGTATTTTTTTTTTCTTTTTACATCAGATTCTTTATTTCACAAAGACAAGACTTTAGAAACATAAAAATACAAGAAGAATTCAATTCGCAAATAATGATTTAATGCATTCGAAATTCAGTAATCATTTTCTTCAATTTTCTTATATTATTTTTAAATGTCTTGAATCAGTTTAAAACATATCTGTTTTACTTTATTTACTTTTTCATCACTCCAAACTATACTTTCAGGCATAAGCCGATTTTTCTTTTAAATTAATTAACGTCAGCGACGAAATGAAACAATTTAAGATGAGGTAATGTCAAAAAATTTCTTCTAGAGTTTAGTTATTTTTCGATGAAATAACCATTTTTTATTGATTCCTGAGAAGTTTTATAAGTGGACTTATGCTCTTTCTGAGATAATCGATTTGACTCACTTTTAACATCCAGTAAAATGCTCAGTTGTAATTTAAAGTTGTAACTCAAGTTTTGATTGAAAGTTAAGACGATATACACTTGTAAAGACATCTACAAAGTTACAAGACCGTCACTACTTACTAGTGAAAATTGTCATGGGATGAAATCCTGAGAAGGAGGTAAGGGGACAATTACTACCGTAATCCCTTTTTTCAACAGCAATAGTAAATACGTAGAAAACTAGTAACTAAAAAAATGATTAGTTATCTTTGATAGTGGTACTTTTATTGACAAGTTAAACAATTTTCATTTTTTCTCTATTTTCTTCCAGTGAAAACGAGCAACACTTGTTAAAATTTCCACCTAATATCTGTACAGCGTTAAAAGAGAATGCTATATTTCGATTTTTTACATGATTGAAAACGCACAATGTATTAGACTAAAACTGTAGAATCTACGACAGTTTGCCTTGAAATAGAAGTAATGATTAAATACGTAGCGGAACTTCCCTGGCACCCAACCCAATTTTTCCTAACCTCATAGCAGGCACAAAAGTGGCACAATATTTAAAATACAGTATACCTTTGATTTAACGAATGTCAAGGGACTGGGAAAAGTTATCGTTAAATCAAGGACATCGTTAAATCAAGGATGAAAGACTTTCAATGTAGTTAAATCCGAATCAGTGAAATGTAGCATTATATTAAGGAAATAGGTAAATCGGGTATCGTTAAATCGAAGTTACACACAAAGTCACAATGTCACCCATTTACTTACGGGATTTTATACGGAACAAATCTGATATACCCCCCTCTTGGCGACTTTTTCCTGTTGGCGCCAAAAAAGCGTCGCCAAGAAAACTATGTATGACGTCATATGTCATACATCGTTCTTAGCGATGCTTTTTTAGCGCCAAAAGGAAAAATTCAAATTATGTCATTAATTATTTAATGAAATTAATGCATTAATTTTTTTCCGTTGTTTCTCCGGGATACGAGCCCTCGGTCTCATAGTACTTTCGTAATGAGACCTCGGCTCGCCGGCCCTGCCTCGGTCTCATTACGAAAGTACTATGACACCTCGGGCTCGCCAGGACCTCGCTGCCGCTCGGTCCGTTATCCCTCCGACTTTTAATATACATCACAGTCGGATATAAGTCACAGATCTCCTCCGTTCAGTATACAATAAAGTCACAGATTTTATGTGAAATTAACACCATTTTTGTGCTACAAAAATGCCAACCAGACCAAAATACAAACTACCAGAAACACACTAAAAACACAATAATTCAAAATATGTTCACTTACCTAACCTCTTTATTTTCAATTAGTTTAAATATAAAAAATCTATTTAGGACTCCGGTACGTCCAAACGTTGGACGACCTGACGAAAAAGAAAAAGAAGATTCATTCAAAAATTTCAATTGATACATTTGGACAACATCACAAACCGAACTCATAATTAAAATAGAAAATTCAACTAAATTAACATTAAAAAACAACAAGAAAAAGAATACTCTAAAATAAAGTTTGAATTGAAACTTTATTTTAGAGTATTCAACTTAAAATCTCCCTAAGAGCGAAACATATGAGCACCTACCTCCTAAAACACATACACGTGCAAAACCAGACTTAGAGAAACTACTTTCCAGCGTTCAAGTTGCAAAACCAGGGTTGCCAAGTTATCGCCTTATTGGCGATTTTCGTATCGAGCGAAAAATTAAAATCTCGCCAAGAGGGGGGCATATCAGAGGAGAGCCTTTTATACGATGCAAAATTTGACAAATCCAAAGCAGAGTTGAATTTCATTTTAATTATTGACCCCGCACCCTTTCCAATTCACTCTTATCTTTAGTTGTGAAATAAACTTTGTGAAAAAAGTAATTGTGTTCAGAGCTACAAACTATAGCAGCCCACATGAAAAAAAAATCAAAATGTTAAGGAGCAGGAACCTTATCTAGTCACAATGCATATTTTTAAGGGACCTATCTGAACACATTTACTTTGTAATGGGGTAGAGTACTAAGGCTCTTACAAGAAACAGAATACTTTGTTCAAATTGAAAACATGCTAAACTATAAACACTCTCAAGTATGGGCACTTGCATACTTCTACGCAGTCTCAAAAACAACACCAACCTATTTTAGTGAACTTCACACATAATGAAGAAATGAAAATAATAGTAATACACTTAAGTCTCTTAAGCTTCCAAACAGAACAATTATTTTCTAATACATGTATAAAAGCCTATTAATAAGTAATAGCCAGCTACGACGTCTCCTATTTTGCTTATTTTTTAACATTCTTTTTAACTAATAGCGACTGTCAGCAAATTGTTTTCTCACCTAACATTTTCTAGTAATCTTGTTCTCTTTTAAACAAAAAAATAAATTCACATAGGTATTGAAGCGCGAGAGAGCAAATACAAAAGATCCGATGAAATATATGTTTTTTTTTTCAATCTAAAGAGTATGTCTATCAGCTCGATTCTCACAAAAAAATATGAAATAAAATAAGTACAGTGGAACTCTGTAATATGAAATGTCAAAAACCCACGAATTAGCTCGTATTAGCCGTTATTCGTAACAACCGTGAATGAGTGAGTGATATTGTGGAAAAACAAAGGAATTCTTACCTATGCTTAAAAAATAATACTACTAATACACACATTGTCATCTAACTATTATTAGCTTCAGAAAAGAATCTCTTATTTCTTTTAAATGAATGCTTAATATTGAAAAAGGAAGATAAAAAATCAACAATCGCAGAACAGGTTGTAACCCACAAGGGAAGATGAAGTTTTAACTTTGAATAAAGTGAAATGTCCACGGATAAACAAATGTACCGGTTCCTATTTTCAACGCAAAACGTTTAATACAACGTAACATGAAAAAGAAAAAAGAAATACATAAAATAACCTGAGTCGGAGTCTGGTGTTTTAAAATTCAGGTGTCAAGTCAGCCATTTTCCTTCCGACTCCGCTGCCCTGCTCAGAACGAATGTGGTTTTAACAAGTGGCGGGTAATGTATTTTTGTTTTAGGAGATTACTGTGTTTTGAAAATTAAATTATTATTTATTTATACATTTTCAAACATTAAACATTTCTATCTATCATAAGAAAACTACATACCAAAAAGAAAATCTTGAAGATTCGCACGTCAAATGCTAAGAAGCATCCACGACTGAGGAACAATAAAATTGGCGGGGTATTTACGGATATCTTCATTTCAATTCATTTAGCGCAATTGCGCAGAAATAATCTGAGAAATGCGTTTCAAAGTCCCTCCTTACTGATACTTAAGAGTTAGGTGCCCAGCTTTCCTGATTTTATTACGATTGTCATGACATTTAGTGCTTCTTTTGATTTTGGAGATGTCTTGATTTTTTTCATGAAATTCGACTTACTAATTTGTCCTGAACTTTCTTGTGAAGTATAACAGTCCTCAACTTAAAAGTGATACTTGTGATTCTTAAAATGATATATTTCGTTACTTTTGAGATTATAAGCCTCATTTTTCTGTAGCATATATTTTTTTTTCTGGCTCATTGCATTATTGTCCGTTTTTCACAAGAGGGCACTTGACTTCTCCCTCGTCACGTGGTATATGATGTTCATATTTCGCTGTTTTCGACAGAAGGCATTTCGGATCGTAGCATTTTGTTGTAAAATTAGCGGTTTTTAAAATGTAAGAATAACTAAAATGATAACAGAAAAGTGAAGCAAGTGTTGTAAAGGACGTTTTTGCGCATTAAAATGTGCGCACAAATTAAGGCTCAACGGTTGTCTCCTTTAGAAGCGCGTGGATTGCGTACCGATCACCCCCGCGTAAAATGGAACTTTGCGTTCGAGGAGGTGTGGCGAAGTGCCTTCTCAAGAAAAACAGACAATATCTGCAAGAAATATGGTGTTTCTTGAAGTCTTCATCCGCCTTCCGCCTTTTTGTTGATTTAACATTCTTTTCCATGTCATCAAAGTTTTGTCCGACTTCACCATATATCCGAGCGATAAATTGTTTTAAATTGAATACCTATCATTGCAGAATATTGAGAATCGTGATTAGTAAGAGCATTTCTAGCCGAGTGGTCGTGGGTTCGTTTCCCCATGGTGCTCTGGGTGTGATTTCCTTCATTTCTGCTATAAGTTATAAATGGAATTTGTCGCTGTTATTACATATAGAAACGGATGAGAAGCACGTGGTACGGAATATTAATTTTGAATATGCATATGTTTCAGTTATGAAATCTAAAATCATGAAAATGTACAACTTTTTTTTCAGAGATTCCATGAATAGCGTCTGTTAATTTTTTCTGTCTGTACATCATTTTGTACAACGATTTGAATACAAAAGAATTATACCTTGAAATCCATAATTATTTCCGACGTCTAATCACTACAAGCAAGATAGAATACTTCTAAAACTGCGTGAAGAGTATAAAAATAAGAACTGGACACACTGAGAGTCTGTTTCTCAACCTTAGAACCACTTTCCACTTTTTTTTTTTTTTTTTTTGGCGGGGAAGTTGAAATTCATAAATAAATGATTTTTGTTGCTTTCCGCGAGAAAGTTAAAACTAGTTGCTTCGAATTTTAGTCCCGCTGGAGAGGAAAACGCAAGATCTTTGAAAAATACTTTTGTTACGGTGTGATCCTCAAACAAAAACATAACCTTCCCAGTTGTTCAAAAACATGGAAAATTTACGCAGCGAGCATGATAGTGAGGATTAAGGCCAGGTTTCCTAGGAGGGAAATCGCCGATCTTCGACTTTGCGCCACTCTCCGGATATAACGTGCATGTTTAGAGCGTAAATACAGACGTCACGAGAAATCTCGTTGTAATTGACTCGGTGATAGTCAAAATGGATGTTTCGGGTGTCTTTGCGTTCCTAGGCATATATCCACGTGTGATCGGGTCGAAAAATAAAACTCATTCATTCGGGGGTGAGCAAAATGGAAATTAAGGCCAATTTTCGAGTGAAAATTTTTTTGCGAATACAATACTTCCTCTTTTTGGAAAAGGAAGTAAAAAGGTTGCGAAATATTACCTTTATTCTAAGAAGCTTTAGAAAAGGAAAATAACTACATTCACACACACACACACACACATTTTCTTTTAACAAACCTTAAAAAAAAAACGAGAGAAAGATAATGTTATTGTCCTGACTACAATCTACGTCGATTAAACGAAAACGATGGGCCATGTTTAAAATAAACATACGTCCCGTTTATTATGGCAGTAGTGGTACCCGCACGGCTTTGCCCGTATTAGAAAATTAAAAGGTCATTTGGTTCGCCTGTATATTTACAAATAATTTACAATATATTTCTCACCAATTTGCTATGTTCATTTGCTTCCCCATGTTACGGTTCCACGTTATGATCATTCCGTAATTTATTAGCCCACATTGTGATAATTTACGCGGTAAAATTTTTTAAAAATTGGAATATAAAAGGAACAAAATCGAATTTACAAAAAATCGCTTCGAAGTGCACACCCCCATGCGATAAACTTATTTACACTATGTGCATCTCAGAGATCCAGGCAGACTTTCAGCTTTATTATTAGTAAAGATGATGCATTTTTAACCTTCCTGTTGTTTCAAAAAATAGCTTCTAACCACCCAAATGTCCCATTTTATCATTTTATAAAAGGGACTTATATAGATAATTATTACATTAATTTAATACCGAAATTTAGTCAGTGGCAGCATCAGTCACTAACGCTTGGGGCCGTGGTAGCCTGATCGGTAAGGCATTGGACTCGGGGCCGGAGGGCCTCGGGTTCGATCCTTGCTGGTCGAAGACCCACCGTCGTCATTACAGGGGACTGGGCGACGTTAAATATACTCGTGGTCTCAATGTCCTCCAAGTGAAACGATACCTCTGGGGGTGCTAGCACCAGGTAGCTATTAGCTCTTGGACTAGTTCTAAATTCTCATTAACTGCTCGATCCGGTGATGGTGCTGCCATCTATCGGTATATAAAATAATGGAGGCAAGGCACTTAGTATGCAGCCCTCGACATAAATGCAGTTGAAGTCAGTTGTGACTCTGAATCGAATCGAAATAACGCTTGGCACCCTTTTCCCAAAAGAAAATTCCGCTGGTGGCGTCGGTAGTGTGGCAGTGAATGCGTTTGCGATTTTAATACAAACGTCCCTTATATAACACGGTACACTCTTCTGCACTTTTTATCCGACTTCAAAAAAGGAGGTTATGATTTCGTACTGCGGCTTTTTATGTGTGTTTTCGAATTATTCCAACACTACCGGACTGATTTGAAATTTTTTTTTTTTGTTTGGAAGGGTATACTTCCTTGATGATCCCATTGTAATTTGGTCTGGATCTGATAAAGGGTTCCGGAGAAATCCAAGAAACTTTAGATTTCATACGTCACGGTCACTTGGTTTTGCTGTGATCGGTGTATTTTCACACCTAAGGTTTTGGCTTTCTCTTGAACAATATTTTATTCTCGCGGCACATCGATGATTAATTTTCGCAACGCTGCGCCGCCTGTTAAGTTTTTATTATAGGTGTTATTAATATATTTATTACTGCGTAGCAAAGCAGTAAATTAAATATATTTTGCTACTTTAATAGTTAAAATCAATTACCTTTATATTTTATTTACTAATAAATAACTTTATTTAGGCACTAAAATAGAAAGTTCTTTATTATTCCAATTTTCAAATATATTTAGTGTTCAATTGAGGGGGAATGGAATACAGAACACCAATCCCCCCGATTTATTATTTATATTCTTTAATAATATAGATTATAACTGTGTATGATTTCTGAAGTTTGACCAATATTCTAGATTTACTATTTCACGATGCCGACAGCTCAATTTAAAATTAGAGTTATATTAATTAGCAGGCTTCAAAAAAAAAAAAAAAAAACAGGAGGAGGTTCTGAACTCGTCGGATTTGTTTTTCCTTTGTACAATGTTCCATAAATACTCGAAGACACCTGTACCCCGGGGCGTGCACAGGGGGGGGGGCACCTGTTGGCTCGGGCCCGAACCTGAAGGGGGCTCAATATTTTTATAACTAAGGGTGAAATATAGGGGTAAACAATATGGAGAGGGGCCCGAAAAAGTCATTTGTGATTGGCTCCAAAATTTCTGTGCGCGCCCCTGCCTGTAGCGATAAGGAAAATTCTTTTTTTGTTTGAAACGGTATACTTCCTCGGCGGTCTAATGGTAATCAATTTCAGGTTTGATGAAATTGAGGGAACTCTTCAAATATCATACTCACATTTAAATCGATTTACACTTTATTAACTTGGTATATCGTCTCACTTAGTGAACCGGTTTTTATACTTTTTTTTGTTTAGAGATGGTTTTGTTTAGGGATGGTCTAACGTAGGTTCCAAATCTTTGATTTACCCTATTTGTTCTTAAGGAAAAAGTTAAGGGTAAAACATTAAATTTCATGCAATTTCCCTCACAAACGATTAAATATAAAACCCATTGATAACTAAAGGCCATTAAACAAAGGTTTATACTTTCTTTACCTATAGTAAAAGAAAAGTACTAAAAATATATATTATTAAGAGTAATGTTATTCTCTGAAGCAAACATAAAATTCATTCTAGTGGAATTTTTAATCTTCATTTATAGTGGGGCCATGTGAAGAAACATGCGACTTTTATCCTTTTATCACGAGTTACATGACACTAATTGCGAAACATAAATTACAATATTACAATTCTAAAATTTCCAATTTTACAAATTTAAACTTAAAGCGATTTCGTTTTTTTTATTTTTTATTTTTTTTTTATTTTAGTGACTCGTGCATTTGCTTTCGGAAAGCAAACTTTGAATAAAGTTGAGCTAATGATGAAGATAATTTTTTTTGTACCTAGTTACGCATTTGAAAAAGCCCTTCTTCACAGTCGTCGAAAGTCCCCGAGACGCTTGCCGGGTTATTTACACCACTAAAAAGCAAAAAATGAATTACTTTAAAAAAAAAACCGCCTTCAAAAAATACCCAGTAACTAAAAAGCAAAAAATAACTGATAATACTTACATTCTATTTCCTACCCAAACATAGAAATGAAATTTATTTTACTATTCCAGTACAAAAATCAACTAAACACCGAATTATAAAATAAACACTGATTTAAATTACTATACGATGAATTATTCAAAATACCTAACTAATCATATATGATCTCTTAATTTTAAACCTTTTGAAGTCGGGTCCTCCGATAAACTACTACCTAACGTAACTGAGTAGGTTTAGTTATAAAGACTAATTTCGCGTATAGTTAAATTAGTGTTTAATTCAAGATTCGGTGGGTTGTTAGTTACGTTCTATAGTTGTTTATAGGAGACCCCGACTTCAAAAGGTTTAAAAATAAGAGATCGTGTATAATTAGTTAGGTATTTAAAAGTAATTCATTGTATAGTAATTTAAATCAGCGTTTATTTTATAATTCGGTGTTTAGTTTAGTTGATTTTTGTACTAGAATAGTAAAATAAATTTCATTTCTATGTTTGGGTAGGAAATAGAATGTAAGTGTAATCGGTTATTTTTTGCTTTTTAGTTACTATGTATTTTTTGAAGGAGGTTTTTTTTATTTAAAAGTAATTTATCACTTCTCTTGACTCTTCTTTTCCCTTTTTTTTGTACTTAACGAAATTTTTGTGACACAAGAACCGATCTTTCCAGTCTTTACTTATTTTATTTTGCTTTAAACGGAAAATAGGCAAAAAATAAACGCAAAATATCATTTGTAATTAAAAGTTAATATTATTTTAAAATAAAGAGATAAAACATCATGATAAGAAAACGAAATATGATTAAATTTTAAATTTATGGTCTGCTAATATTTAATTTCATTAAAAAAAAATGTGAACTTCTGCTTCTGTTAGCGTTGTTTATGTTCTAAAGATTTTGTTGGTCGATTATTGCTATTCGATGATCTATTAATATAAGGCGTGAGTTTGATCTAATCTGCCAAACGAAAGGGGGTGTTAGAAGAGCTTGTCTAATTCGTAACCGAGTAACGAAAGAAAGAAGAAATATGAGCCAAAAAGATTAAGGCCGATTTCTGAAATTCCTTCGAAGTCTACAAACAAAATAAGAACATATTAGAACTTAGCAGACAAAATCCTATAAAATGATAATTTTTTTCATCGAGATAGTTACATTTTTCAGCGAGCTACAAGCTTTGAAACATTCGAAGCACTCAAGGTTGAATTGGCACAAAAATCTGTAAATGTCATTTTCAAAAACAATCGTTTGAGCTACAACCGGTCAAAATCTACTCAAAACTGGATCATCCCACTAGCTTGCAAAGGATATCTCAATAAATCATATTGGAGTTCTAAGTTTGGCAGGAATTAAACCTCTTGTTTGAAAGATTAAAATCATCGTTTGTCAAAAAGATAAACAAGTAAACGTATTACAGCCCCGTTAAGTACAATGGTATTCGCCCAAAATGTCGCGGCCAAAATGTCGCGGGCCAAAAT
Source organism: Uloborus diversus (assembly GCF_026930045.1). Taxonomy (NCBI): domain Eukaryota; kingdom Metazoa; phylum Arthropoda; class Arachnida; order Araneae; family Uloboridae; genus Uloborus; species Uloborus diversus. The sequence continues at coordinate 46,836 of NW_026557860.1, forward strand.
GTCGCGGCCAAAATGTCGCCGTCCCAAAATGTCGCCGGTCTAAAATGTCGCCGGTCCAAAATGTCGTTGTCCCAAAATGTCGCCAGTCCAAAATGTCGCCAGTCCAAAATGTCGCCGGTCCAAAATGTCGCCGTCCCAAAATGTCGCCGGCCCAAAATGTCGCCGGCCCAAAATGTCGCCAGTCCAAAATGTCGCCGGCCCAAAATGTCGCCAGTCCACAATGTCGCCGGCCCAAAATGTCGCCAGTCCAAAATATCGCGGGTTCAAAATGTCGCCAGTCCAAAATGTCGCCGGCCCAAAATTCGCTAGTTCAATTGGTACGAAAAATTTAAATGTACGTCGATGCTTTTCAGCATAAAAGTTGCGAAAGAATATTAATTGCCTTTCAAAGTAAGTTCCTTCAAAAATTCCAAACGTTTTCTCCTGTCTTAATTCGTAAGCATCAGATTAATTCCAGAAAATTAATAGTTTTCAGAAACACATACGTTTTTCTGTATACTATTAAGAACGTAAACATGCGAAAGGCTGCTGCAACGGATTTCTCTTTCTCGTTTAATCTGATTAATAATAATACTCAAGATGTAAAGCAAAGGATCAAGATGTAACGCAAGGATTCAGACAAAAAATTGGTATGGAAGTAAAACTAAACTGTTCTAAAGGCGAATGAAAGAATAGTGAGGCGCTATGTGAATATGGCAAGAGAATAGGCGGTTTGTATTTTTTGGCGTAATGAAGTAAAAACAAATAACTCCTTCACTCTAGCATATTATTACCTTAGCGACAAGTCAGTAATTTAGGGGATCAGGCGGAATGGCCCCAGACTTTGAATTTTTCTTATACAGTGGCTCCCAAAAGTGTTCGTACACTTTGAAATTTTTTAGTAAAACCAGAATAACTCAAAACTGAATTCGAATATGAAGTCCAATATTTTTTCACATCTTTCCTTTGTCATTCTAAATATAAACCATTGGTTTTTTTTTCAAAATATTGACGGATCTTCTTTTTAAATATGCCAGAAAACGAAGAGACAGAGAAATAACACGCCACAAAAGTCATCGTACACTCAAATATTTTCGAATAAATTCATGATTAAATTTATCATATGGCGTTTTATTAATATTTTTGCATTGTGTTGACCCTTATAAGTCATTTGGCTTTACTTTTTTGTTTATTTATTCCTTAATATTGTGCTTATTACTATAAAATGGCTGGTATTCGTAAAAAACAGCAAACATCATTCAAAATTTGAATTTTTTTCCCACAGTAGCGGTAAATTGGTTTGAAATGTCTCTAATGTAGTTAACTTATTTGCTTGTATAGTAAAGTGCTTGATAAGATGCTTTAAAGAAAGAAATCGGACCGAAAACAAGGCAAGAAAAGGTCAACCGGCAAAGTTGACAAAACGTAATCGGAGATTTAAAGTTGAAAAATTTATGAAAAATACACATTTAAGTGCTGTAAAAGTTTCTGCAGAGTTAAATGAAACATTTTACATTTAATTTTCACCTAAAATTGTTCGCCAAGTTCTCTGATTAGCTGTATTAAGTGGGAGCTCTTCCCGCAGAAATTTTCTCGGTCGCGCGAAAAACAGAAAGCTTACGCTTTTTGTCGCAAAATCAATGATAAATAAGCTCAAAACGTTTTAGAATTACCTCTTACTTACAGATAAAAATTAATTCAACATTTTCGGTTAAATTGTTGTATAATTGTAAGTCGAGGAAAAAATTAGGAACTTTATCTTTAGAACTTAGTTGAATCAGTTAATCAGGACGGTGGAGGTGTTCTAGTGTGTGGGTGCATATCAGCATCAGGACTTGGTAGTTTGGAATTTTTTGATGAAATAATGAATCATGCTGTTCCTTTAAATATTTTAAAAACCAATTTTGAACTCTTAGCCAAAGATTTGGTTATTGGAAACAACTTTGTTTTTTATCAAGATAACGATAAGAAGCACACGGTTTTCAACATTTGCGTCTAGTGCCTGGAAAATTGTCCTAAAGTATAGAAAATACCCCCTCAGTCTTCAGGTTTAACTTTATGTAACGTATTTAGAGATATCTGGAGGCTAGATTACGAAAATAGGGCTTTAAAACGAAAACTGAGCTAGAAACAGTAAGACTCGAAGTGTAGTTGAATACTTACTCTGAAATTACGCAAAAAAAAAGAAAGAAAAAGAATGAAATCTATTCCCAGACGTTTAAAAGGTGTTATGAATACTGTATGATATTCTACTAATTAATAATTTAATCAAAAGTTAGATTATTCAATAATATATAGACATTTTATAAAGTGTACGAAAACTTTTGTGAGATAAAATTTCCGGCACTTTTTGGTTTTTGATTTTTAAAAAATTAAGTTTTAACATTTTTTAAAAACTTTTCATGTAGTTTTGTTAAAAATTGATCATAGATCTTATAATTAAATACCTATTAAGAAATATTATTTCTAACCAATGGATTAGGGCCTGTTTCTTTGAAAGTCGAAGGTGTACGAAGACTTTTGGGAGCCACTGTATATATACAAGTGGAAGTGCTTTTTATAGCAATCCTATGAAATTTGCATTGGTTATATGCCCGTTATCCTCCCTCTCCCCTTTCACTAGAAAAATTCGAAATCACGGGCCGGGGTGGAAATCAAGTAGAAAGGTATCTTAATGAAATTTAATTTTCTCATAGATTTTTTAACATCACCCTAAGAACTGTAAAAAAAAAAAAAAACTGTACGTTTTCAGTGAGATATACGTTGGTTAAAGTAAGATCAAAACTGTTCTGAGACTTTTTCTGGAAATGAAACTGAAGAAGTTTAACAAGACTGCTCGAGACCTTCCTCTGAGAGGACATTTGTATGTCCTTTGCGACCAAAATTTGGGACAGCAAAACAAATGTTTAACAGAGATGACAGATTATTGCCGTGGAAACTCTGTATTATGAGTATTATTCTGAAATTACGTCGAAATCTTCACCGTCAAATCTTTTGAAATCAATGAAACCCGTAATTGCTAAAACAGGTGTCTTTCACTCAGATTTTTGAAAAACGACTCTACGCGATGACAAATATTTTCAATTCTCAACATTCATGAAATTTATATATTCGATAGAACATCAAGGGGGACAATTTCAGAACAGCTATTTTATTAGAGGTTTTCAAGAGGATACTTTCATGCTTGCGAAGTAGCGCTTGTCAGCTGAATCACATTTTCCAATTTTAAATAGAAAAGAAAAAATTTCACAATGTAGGGTGAAATAACTGATATCAATGAGATTATTCAGATCAATTTTGACCTAGACTTATTTTTAAAATGAGTTTCAAAAAGTAATAGTTCTAGCTCAATATAGCTTGGTAATTCAGAAAGAAAAGAATACTGATAATAATAATAATAAACAAATAAGTTTTTCCCTCTCAGAAAAAAATACTGTTTTAATTATTGAATTTTTACTACGCAAATTGTATAAGAATGCAAACTCAGTTTTTATTTAACACCCACGCTAGTTAAAGTGCTACAAAAATGAGAGGAATACACGGCTAATTTAGATTTTATTGATATCTTGCTCAACCTCTCATATTTAAATTCAGTATATTTTTCATTGTTTATTTAATTACACTGACTCACGTAAACGATTACGAAACTCAACTTAGAACGAAAATAAGGCTTGTTTTCGTTTCATTTCACTTGCATACTACATTTTTGTATGAATCCTCGCATTACTTCTTGAGATATAGCAGTCACATAAAACGATTAAAAATATTCGGTGATCCATCCTTTTGGGATGACTGAAGCCAAAAATAAATGAGCAACTCGCCCTTTAATATATACCTGTAGACCAAATTTTGTCTTAACCCTTGTACAGTAGACCCTCGTTTTACGCGGGTGTTATGTTCCACGGAAATGCTGCGTAAATCGAAACCGCGTAAATTGAGACCTAATATCAAAAATAGGGAATGGGTTCAAAATAGGGATTAGGTTCCGTAGATAAAAAAAATACTTCATTCTAGTGATGACTAATTGTATGAAAAGTTTAATGTGTACTTATATCGATTTTTATGCATAATATGCATAAAGAAAACAAACTAATTTCGTGTTCTGTTTATGAAGAAGAGCTGGCTATGATAGTCTTTTGGTAGTCATTAAGAATTTTTCCTCTAATTCTTTGCTGAGCATTAACGCATCCATGACCACTTGCGTCATTTCCTTGATAAAATCTTCCTTTACTAACAAATCAGAAAAAAGATTATTTCTATTGTCTACGAATGGTTCAAAATTTTCAATGTGAGCGTTTTTGGTTGTGTGTCACCGGAGTCGGTATCCTCGTTGGTTTTGACCTCCTTTGTCACTCCTAAAAGCTCTTCTTCCAGTGAGTTCTGAACTGTGTGAGTTTAATCACTTTACTTCTATAATGGAAAAAGCTCTGGAACCAATCGCATAAAATGTCTCCAAGGACCCAAGTTCGATTATTAGCACGCCAAAATGCAGTTAGTTACGAGTAATCTGCAATCTATAGGAGCTTGGGTTTTAAAAGAGAGGAAAATGTTACCTGTTTGCATTGCCGCATCAGCGTAAAACCGAAACTCATCTGCGTAAATAAAATAAAGGTGTCAAATCTTCAACCGCGTATAATCGAAACCGCGTAAAATAAACCTGCTGAAAACGAGGGTCTACTGTATTACTTTTTGAGATATATCAGTCACAGATAGAAAAAAAAAGAAAGGAAAAAAAACATTCGATTGCTCCACCCTCTGGTGTTATTGGCCCCAAAATCTGTCCCCCTGCTGCTTCCTAACATTTTATTTGATTCCGTTCATCATTTTTTGAGCAATGACAGTCACGCATATCGATGAAAACGTTCAGTTACTCCACTATCTTGAACGAATTGACGCAAAAAAACCACGCAGCTCTAAATCATATATGGGTACTTGCGGGTATCGTTCGAATTCTTACCACAGGTTTTGACGTAGAATGGCCCTAAAAAATCGGTCACATACAAACGCACATTATTCTTGAAGAAAAGTTTTAAAAAATTTATCGAACGTGAGAACTGAACGCCGTCAGAACGTTTTACAGTTGGTAGATAGCGAATCACAAGAAATAAGATAACTTAACGCTTGTATTCTATTTGTTTGCTGAAAAACAGCCGAGAGTTGCAAATCAAAACGGAATAATCTTTTTAGAATTCATCAAGAAACTCAGTTAGTTCAGTCCCATTTTTAACGAAGACATTCATTAAAGGCAGTAATCATTTATTCTGCAAATTTGGTGTTAAACAGCATTTTTGTACATTTGCATTTTTCTTACCAACTGAATGAGCGAATTTTGGTTCTACGACATTTTGGACAGGCGACATTTTGGCCCGGCGACATTTTGGACAGGCGACATTTTGGCCCGGCGACATTTTGGACAGGCGACATTTTGGCCCGGCGACATTTTGGGCCGGCGACATTTTGGGCCGGCGACATTTCGGACCGGCGACATTTTGGGCCGGCGACATTTCGGACCGGCGACATTTTGGGCCGGCGACATTTTGGACAGGCGACATTTTGGCCCGGCGACATTTTGGACCGGCGACATTTCGGCCCGGCGACATTTTGGATCGGCGACATTTTGGATCGGCGACATTTTGGCCTGGCGACATTTTAGACAAGCGACATTTTGGACCGGCGACATTTTGGCCTGGCGACATTTTGGACAAGCGACATTTCGGCCCGACGACATTTTGGACAGGCGACATTTTGGCCGCGACATTTTGTCCCGCGACATTTCGGTGGCGACATTTTGACCCCAAACCAGTACAATATCCCTCTGCAAAATTCTACCTCCATCTGTGGGTTTTTTTTTGTTTTTTTTTTTTTTTTTGAGTAATTACGATTGCTTAGTGTTCTCACTTGACTTTTTGGCGTCCTATCATTTTATTTTCCCACCGCCACCCTCCGCACCATCACCGTCAACCGGCTCCTCACGATGCTGCTCCTGTAGCGAAAGCCGGGTTGCATCCATGTCCTACACTCACGCGCATACATACACAACTACACACACAAACGCACACATACACACACAAACACATGCACATACATACACCTACACACACATACACATACATACGCATACATACAGACACCTTCGCAAACACATACAAATACACAAATACATACACACGCATACATGCAGACACCTCCGCAAACACATACACACACAAACACATCCGCACGCATACATACAGACACCTACACATACACACACGCAAAAACATGCACACGCATACATACAGACACCTACACATACACACACGCAAAAACATGCACACACACATACACACAAGTACCCACACATTCATGCCTTCACACAGACACAAACACATATGCCTACACACACATACCCCACACATACAGTCATACACACGACTACCCACACACTTACGCCAGCACACAGACACAAACACACATGCCTACACACATTCACATACTCACTATACACAAACGAACATACCCCTCCCCCCACACACAAACATACACGCCTACATACACACACTCGTGATTTCGAAAAACATAATTTGAATTCAAGATGTCAAAATTCAATTTTTTTTTTTTTTTGAATAAAACATAACATTTATAACATAATTATGATAAGAGGAATGTGTCAGGCAAAATATTTTGATAAACAACAAGGCGAAAGCCTTGTTGTTTGTCAAAATATGACGGGAGTAGGCGATCGTGTTTTCGGTTTTCGTTTCATATCGCAAAACCTTTAATTAATTGTGGGTAAAAAAATATATGTTGAGTTAATGAACAAAAAATTACCTTTAAAAAGAATTTTTTATTGTAGTTGTAATAGGGATCAAGGGCGCTCATATACAAAATTTAAGAGGGGAGGGGGCTCAGATATTTTCCTCAGAGAAACTGATTTCAGTACGGATTAGAGTTATTAAAATTTCACATCTTTAATAATTTATTCATTAATTTCTGACGAAGAAATGTTTTTACATTTTTGCAAAGAAAAAAAAAATTAAAAGCAAGAAAGTTCTAATTCCGAAGGGGGGGGGGGGTTAATACCCCACTTGCCCCCCTTAAAATCGCGCCCTTGGTACACACGTAAAGAGGTCTGATTTTGGACTGATCGTACCTATCTCTCACTTTAAGATCGTCCCCTCAGCAAAAATTTAAACTATTTCGGACTTATAAATATCAGACTATCTATGCCGACAATTGTTTCATCATCAGTGATTATAAAGTCGCCACCAATCAAAATCATCATCTATGTTGGTGTGATATCCAATCCCCGAGCGTTATTTTAGTTTTCCTGCAGGTTGTGGGGGGGGGGCCTGCTTAGGCTTTACGCTTTCAGTTCTGTAAATTAGGTTCTGACCGTGAGCATTATTACGCAACCGATAGCGACGCAAAAACGACTGTCTCACTTTCTTAAAGATAACATGTCGATAAACTGTTACGCCCGTACAAGAATACCCGCGAATTTTCCGACTAAAAGAGGTTTAGAGATGGCAGGTATGCAGTGCTACAGCAAAGATGGGGAGAGGCAGCAAACTGTTTTCTTACCTAACATTTTCTAGTAATCTCTTTTAAACAAAAAAATAATATATTTTTTTACATTGATCTCGAATATAAAATGGTAAAAGGAATGCATCCCTTAAGCAAGTCGGGGCCCGTAGCTCGGGAGGAAATTTCTGAGAGTGCTCGGTAAATTCACATAGGTATTGACGCGCGAGAGAGCAAATACAAAAGATCCGATGAAATATACGTTGTTTTTTTTTTTCAATCTGAAGACTATGTCTATAAGCTTGATTTTCACAAAAAATTATGAAATAAAATAAGTACAGCTGAACTCTGCTAATATGAAATGTCAAAGACCCACGAATTAGTTTGTATTAGCCGTTATTCGTAACAGCCGTGAGTGATATTGTAAAAAAAAGAAAGAATTCTTACCTATACTTAAAAAATAATACTACTAATACACACATTGTCATCTATTAGTACCTTCAGAAAAGAATCGCTTATTTCTTATAAATGAATGTTTTACAAAATATTGAAAAAGGAAGATAAAAGTCAACAATCACTGAATATGTTTTTAACCCACAAGGGAAGATGAAGTTTTAACTTCGAATAAATTGAAATGTCCGCGGATAAACAAATGTACCGGTTCCCGTTTTCAACGCAAAACGTTTAATATAACGTAACATGGAAAAAAAAAAAAACGGAATATATAAAATAGCCGGATTCGGAGTCTGGTGATTGTGTTACAATCACCAGACTGGTGAAAAATTTGTGAACTTCTGCATCTGTTAGCGTTGTTTATGTTCTGAAGATTTTGTTGGTCGATTATTGCTATTCGATGATCTATTAATATACGGCGTGAGTTTGATCTAATCTGCCAAACGAAGGGGTGTGTTAGAAGAACGTGTCTAATTCGTAACCGAGTAACGAAAGAAAAAAGAAATATGAGCCAAAAAGATTAAGGCCGATTTCTGAAATTCCTTCGAAGTCTACAAACAAAATAAGAACATATTAGAACTTAGCAGACAAAATCCTATAAACTGAAACTTTTTTCATCGAGATAGTTACATTTTTCCGCGAGCTACAAGCTTTGAAACATTCTAAGCACTCAAGGTTGAATTGGCACAAAAATCTGTAAATGTCATTTTCAAAAACAATCGTTTGAGCTACAGTCGGTCAAAATCTACTGAAAACTGGATCATCCCACTAGCTTGCAAAGGATATCACAATAAATCATATTGGAGTTCTAAGTTTGGCAGGAATTAAACCTCTTGTTTAAAAGATTAAAATCATCGTTTGTCAAAAAGATAAACAAGTAAACGTATTACAGCCCCTTTAAGTACAAAATCCCCCCCCCCTTCTGCGAAATTCTACCTCCATCTATTTTTTTGAATAAAACATAACATTTATAACATAGTTATTATTTTTAAATGTCAAATCAGTTTAAAACAAATCTATTTTGCTTGATTTACTTTTTCATCACTCCAAACTATACTTTCAGGGATAAGCCCATTTTTTTTATAACTTTAACGTCAGCGACGAAATGAAACATAATTGAAGATGAGGTTATAATGTTAAAAAAAAAAACTTTTCTACAGTTTAGTTATTTTTCAATAAAATAAGTATTTTTTGAAGATTCCTGAAAAGTTTCGTAAGTGGACTTATGCTTTTTCTGAGATAATCGATTCGACTCACTTTTAACATCCCGTGGAATGTAAAGTATAATAATAATAATGTAAGTATGATAATTTATAGTTGTAACTCAAGTTTTGACTGAAAGTTGAGACGATTTACAGTTATAAAGACACCTACACAGTTGCTAGAACGTCACATCTTACTAGTGAGAATTTTCACTGGATGAAATTTTGAAAAGGAGGTAAGGGCTCGCAATTACTACCGAAATATTTTTTTAAACTACAATAGTAAACAAGCAGAAAAACAGTAATTTTAAAAAAATGATTAGTAATCTTCGATATTGGTATTTTTATTTTGATAAGCTCGTAACTACAGGGAAATTTGATTTTTAAATTTAATTTTTAACATTGTATGGTTCAAAATAAAATGCAACGGCTATATTTCACAAAAATGAATTAACATTTCAATCTCTGCGTAGAGGCTTTCCCCCCCCCCCCCTTCCCATGAGGTGGGTGGGTGGGGGGGGGGCTGTAACATGAAAAAAAATGAAATGTATAAAAAAGCCGGAGTCGGACGTTTTAAAATCCAGGTGTCGAAGTCAGCCATTTTCCTTCTGACTCCGCTCCCTGCTCAGAACGAATGTGGTTTTAACAAGTCGCGGGCAATGTATTTTTGTTTTAGGAGATTACTGTGTTTTTAAAATTAAATTATTTATTTATACATTTTCAAACATTAAACATTTCTATCTATCATAAGAAAACTACATACCGAAAAGAAAATCTTGAAGATTCGCACGTCAAATGCTAAGAAGCATCCACGACTGAGGAACTATAAAATTGGCGGGGTATTTACGGATATCTTCATTTCAATTCATTTAGCGCAATTGCGCAGAAAGGATCTGAGACATGCGTTTGAAAGTCCCTCCTCACTGATACGTAGGAGTTAGGTGCCCAGCTGTCTTGATTTTATTACGATTGTTCTGACTTTCAGAGCTTTTTTTGATTTTAAAACTTTCTTGATTTTTTTTCATGAAATTCGACTACTGATTTGTCCTGAACTTTCGTGTGAAATATGACAGCCATCAACTTAAAAGTGATACTTGTGATTCGTAAAGTAATATATTTCGTTAATTTTGTGATAATATGCCTCATTTTTCTGTAGCACATAAATTTTTTCTTTGGCTCTTCGCGCTATTGTACTTTTTTCATAAGAAGGCACTTGACTTCTCCCTAGTCACGTGGTATCCGATGATTCTATTTTGCTGTTTTTGGCAGAAGGTATTTCGGATCCTAGCATTTCATTGTAAAATTAGCGGTTTTTAAAATGTAAGAATAATTAAAATGATAACAGAAAAGTGAAGCAAGTGATGTGAAGGACTTTTTTTCACATTAAAATGCACGCACAAATTAAGGCTTTCTGGTTGTCTCCTTTAGAAGTGTGTGGAAAGCGTACCAATAACCCCCGCCTAAAATGGAACTCTGCGTCCCAGGAGGTGTGGCGAAGTGCCTTCTCATGAAAAACGGACAATATTCTGCAAGAAATATGGTGTTTCTTGAAGTCTTCATTTGCTTTTTTGTTGGTTTAACATTCTTTTTCATGCCATCAAAGTTTTGTCCGACTTCATCATATATTGTTTTAAATTGAATACCTATCGTTGCAGTATATTGAGAATCGTGAATAGTAAGGGCATTTGCAGCCGAGTGGTCGTGCTTGCCTGCGTGTGTCGCCGGAGGTCGTGGGTTCGTTTCCCCATGGTGCTCTGGGTGTGATTTCCTTCATTTCTGCTATAAGTTATAGATGAAATTTGTCGCTGTTATCACATGTAGAAACGGATGCGAAGCACGTGGCACGGAGTCGTATTAATTTTGAATGTGCATATGTTTCTGTTATTAAATCTTAAATCATGAAAATGTATCACCTTTTTTTTCAGAGATTCCATGAATAGCGTCTGTTTATTTTTTATTTCTGTACATCATTTTGTGCATCGATTTAAATACAAAAGAATTATACCTTTAAATTCATACTTCTTTCTGACGTCTAATCACTATAAGCAAGATATAATACTTCTAATGTTATTGTCCTGACTACAATCTACGTCTATTAAGCGAAAACGATGCGCCATGTTTAAAGTGAACGTACGTCCCCTTTATTACGGCACTAATGGTACCCACACGGCTTTGCCCGTAGTAAAAAATTAAAAGGTCCTTTGCTTCGCCTGTATATTTATAAATACCGGATGATAAATTCATTGCCAATTTGCTATGTTCATTTGCTTGCCCATCATTTGCTTTAAGTATTTTTTTTAAATATTAAACTTAAACAAATTATTTAAAAAATGGGCGGATCCTATGTTTTTAAGCATTCTCTTTTAGAAAAAAAATACTTCAAAAAATTTGAAAGCGACTCCAATATGCATATTTCTTTCTTTCCACAAGTTTTTGAAAAATGTAACATTGAATTCAAATTTAAGGTAAATATTTTAATTTGGAATTTAACTCTTTTTCCCTGACTTGACATGCAAGATATAACAACATCTAATATATCTGTACCTCAAAGCCAGACTAAGTAAAGTCTCACAATTACTACTTTGCAGTAGAAGAATAAAAACCTTTGTCTGAAGTATACAAAGGTTGGTACTTGTGCTCTTATAACACTGGCAAATAGTAAAGAAGAAATACTTGAATAGAGTTACAAAGTATGAGTTGTCCTAAAATTTCCTAAAATTCCAGATTTAAAAAAAATTGTCCTAAAATTTTGAACATTGTCCTAAATATCCGAAGATTTTCATTATGTTACGCCGCATTTTTGTAGAAAACTTAAAAGCTTCATTCTAATCAATTCAAACTTTTTTTAGCATGCGCTTTTGTGTGTGGCGAAATCATTCACTTTGTTCAGAATTATGTTCAGAACCTTCTGCAATAGCATCATAGCACATGCTATGATGCTATTCCAGCAGATTTGTTATTACGATCCGAGCATATGAAAAAGTTTCTGAAATGAAAAAGTTGTTAGCGTACATGCAAAAAGTAACTAATTGTATGTATAAAGACTGATATAAATAACTAGCTGTACTCGACGCGCGTTGCTACGCATAGATCTTTAAAAGGGATAGATAGGCCTTTCTCCTACAGCGCAACGTATTTCGCCAGGAGAAAGTGGGGTCATCATGATTCTTCCGAGAATCACGTGATCAAGGGACATCGTGTCTCCCTCTCCTCGGGCAGCAGTGATATAACAATGCGAAGCGTCGTTAAAAGTCTAGGATTGTCTGAAGATTTTCATTATACTTATGGGAGAAATCTCTATATGTCTGAATTTGAGATTTTCTAGCGAAAGAGGGTTTGATGAATGCGATGCTGGTGCCAATTTTATTAAAAAATAAAGACATTGTGGACTTTCTGAGTAACAGAAATCTTTCTTTCTGCTAAAGGCAAAAAAGGTCCCCTGCAGAGTCGAAATTAAGAATATTTTAAGCAAATTATTGTAGATGCCGAGCATTATATTAAATCACTAAAAACAAGCGATGGAAAATTAG